>NC_056726.1:280203371-280253189 GCF_019279795.1 Protopterus annectens | reverse complement strand
CACCATTTCGCTGAAGGAGGATCATACAATGCCTAATGCCCCAGTACTAAGTAACTAGCCATTGTATTAAGTAGTTAAGAATTGCTATGCTTGTCTATACTATGGATAGGTATGTCTCAATATCATTGCATTTACTTCACAGCTGCAGGTGTCCGGGCTATGAACCAGCAAGCCCATGAAGATAGGCTGCAAAGGCTGCATCATCAGGCAGGTTAGTAATTATTCTGCATGTACTGTTATATAAAATAAATGAGAGAGCCTTCAAAAAGTCGTTTAACCCAATAAATAAAGGTGTGATAATCCTTTAATAAATGTATGATTCATGGAGGGCGTCTGTGTCATTTTCTTTGATATGTTGTTGTACTGTTGCATTCTACAAATAGTAGTGTTTATTAAGCCATGTCAACCCACACTTGGGTAGGCCCATATAATGTGGATGAAGAGAGTGCCCATAGCTTGTATGATAAATGTACAGCCCTCAACTGTTGGTTCATGGCCAACATATACAGGTTAATCTGGCACATGAGTAGCTTGGTATTGTGTTCCCCAGAAATGTCAGTGTGCTGCCAGAAATGAACGGAGCTGTTAACATATAACTGATACTTTCACCTGAACCTATCTAGATAATTATATGAAAGTAGATCTGTCAGTGTACCATCTTAGCAGCAGTGTGTGTGAGCAACACTCAAAATATGTTGCAGTAACATCTGCATCTTGGACAGTTTGCATGTATGATGCAGCTCATGTATATAATGATCTAGCAAAATCCAATTGCACAATATAAGGACATTGGGTAGTATAATAATACATGTAAGGGACATATAACTGCAGTTAATAGGAAAGTAGTGAAAACTAGAAGGATATATAAGTTGTTAATGAGCTATCTTTTTCCACCCTACTTTGTGTTCATAAGAAATGCAATTCCACACCTCAATCAGTATATCTAATCTCAAAACATTTGTTGGGACATATGTCCTATTGGTTTATAAATATCTGCATTGATTTCTATGCATGTGCACTGTTAAAATACCACAATATTGGTGGCCTGTTGCCATCAGTTCAACCTGCATGCTGTTGTAATGTTCACTATTGTTCTATATATGCATGGGTTATGCTTGCTTTTCAACTGTTGAAAATCTGGTGTGTTGGGTTATGGGAATACTTCTGCATGCTGTTATAACTAATTGGGAATGCTGTTGACTGTTACTAACCCATATCTTTATTAAACTCTCCAAAACATAGTTCGTATGGGAAGGCTGGTCCCAGTGGACCCACATGTCCCACCTCAGCTGACCATGGCACCTGGTACCAGCAGATCTGGTGCCCAGCCTGGGAACACCTCCACCATTGTCCCTGTGCCACCTTTGGGTGGAAGTGCTGCAGGGGATGGGGCTCATCCCTCCCCGTGCAAGCTTGGGCGGAAGGCCACCTATCACCCTTCAAACAGTCCGGGCTGTGGTGTGTAGAGAGATTGAATGTTCTGTTGCAGAGCCTCTACGCCAGCTTGAGGCCTGAGTGGCACAACTCTTGTGTCAGCCTGCCCCTCATACACAGCCCCTAGCACAGCCAACCTCTGGGCTGTGAGGGTGCTGTGGTGACTGCTCATGGGTGGGGACCTCAGTCCCACTGTTTCCATCTGGGGGCTCATTGGCTTGCGATTTCCAAACATCCCTCCCCGTCAGAGATGTTCACTCACCACATGTGTCATATACCGCCCCTGTATGCGTCTTGTTTGTCTTGTCTGTTTACCTCCCCAACCTACCTCCTCAAATATACCTACTTCTCCTACCCCACATTCCACTCTCCCCTGAAAAAAAAAGGGGGCAATCTGCTCCCAAAAAAAAAAAATTACGCCCCATACATAGCTGACCATTTTGCACACATGTCCACTGGACACATGAAATGTTATTTAATTGGCATTACAACATACTTTGTTGTCCTCACCCGTCTCTCAGCGGTTGAAGGGTTCATATCTACATCCAAAGTTATTGCATATGCACAGCTGTTGCTTTTGAAGAAATGGGCAGCTATGGACTTTCCCTACACTCGTCCTGCACATCCCGAGCTATTTTCCATACTGTCTTTCCCTCTTTGTGCCCCTTTTTCACCATTTTCCTGTCTCCCCATTTTTCTTTTCTTTCAAAGAAATTAGCGCGGGGGTCAGTGGGAGTAAGTACTATTAAGCAGTAGTTAGTGCTTGGCTAAGCAATGCGCAAACCCGTGCAAACCCGCTTACAACTGCTTAAAAGTGCCTTAGTCACTCTGTATGTGAGGGGCCTTGTTCTGCCCATCAGCAAAATAAAACACCTCTATAAGTCTGGAACCCCGGACCTTGCACACACTACACAACATGAAGTACCACTAAGCCACAGTAGATATACATCAAGTTGGTGCTTAAATAAATATATCATGCATCAGAATGAGTGACTGTAAAGGAAAAATAGGAATACCATACCACACAATGTGTTCTGTGGATGTTGACCAACAGTTGTTATGGGATTACATTACATGACTGTGATAAGAGATGCAGCCATTCTAGCAGGAAATACTGTTACACCATCACTTTACAACCCCACACAGTATCACAGCAGGACAAACAGTGGCATATCTGTTTAGGGCAGAGGCTATACCTTGCAAGTGTCCCTAATTTTCAGGGATGTCCCAGATTTTGACAGAAATTTTAGCTCTGTACCTCTGAATCCCTCCTAAAACTATTGACTTTGGCCAGAAAGGTGGTGAATTACACTCAATGAATAATGACAATAATTAAGAGTTAGACACTTGTTTTACTTCAGAAAAGGTGTATTAACTCATATGCTCTGATTCTCTCAATGTCCCAACTTAATGGCACTAATATTTTAAAGGTGTCCCTGATTGTCCCTGACTTTTTCTTGACTTTCCCCTGAGTCTGTTCAAATATGTACCTGATTGGTTGAGAGGTCTGGCAGAGGCAGAAACTTAGTGGCATATCAGCCTTTCTGCTGTTACACACTGTGCAAATAGTTTGGAAGGAGTTTCGGAAGCATACCCTTATGTAGGAATACGACACTGAAATACAAATGGATGTAGCCATGTACAGGTAGCAACCAACTGTAAGAATGCCATTGCTCTATTGCTGAAAAGACCTGTGTGGTGCACAGACAAAAAATAACAGGCTATTCTCTGGCTATCATGTGGATAGGTCCACAGTTGGGAGTTACACAGACAGACTACTTGCCTTGATATACTATCATGTACACAGCAACCCTGTAAGTCCAGCAAGATAAAATCCACACAATACTACTTACACTCTCTGTACTTCTGCAACCCTACCCAAATGTAGAATATACCTGTGTGTGCAGGGTCTACCAAGGATGTAGGTAAGCATACTCACAGTACTGAAATGTGTCCAGTTTTTCTGAGCAGCTTGTGCTAATGTCAACACTAAAAAAGCACAAACTGTTTAGAACTGAGTAAATGAACAGTCACAGTATAGCAGTTCACAAACAATTCTTATGCCAAAGGAATACATCTCAATAACTAGCTTTGTATGGCAATTAACTGTAACAGTTGAAAAGATAGTACATCTTTCCATGTATCTTCGGGTAGCATTTTGAGGGGTGAGTACATTTCTACACTGACAAGTGGGTACTGGAAGCAGCAACATTAGGTCTGAGTACAAAATGTAAATCTCTGGCTACACCCCTGGCTTCTGACATAAGAACTATACCAACTTTCTGTCTTAGACAATGATGTCCACAGCAAACAAGGATGATCTCCATCTTGGAAAGCTGAAAGGGCCATGCCTGCATGAGTCAGCAATTTATAGTAGTGGGTTGCTATGACAGTGATTACTGCAATTACTACACAGCAGGCTGCATGCAATTAGTAAATGGTGGCCACTAATTGGTGAAGATGCCATAACATGCTCATGTGCAAATTCCTGCAAAAGCAGGCTGCAATCTCTGCCAACAAACTCAATCACTCTATTGCAGAGACTGAGGCAGAGAGAGACAGAGAAAAGGAAAAAGAAATATTACCAAATCATACAAAGGAAAGGTATGTGACACATATGTATTTACTGGCATGTAGTAGATGTTATTGAAGAATAGTCTACATAATGTGAAACATTCATATGTGGCAGCAGTACTTTTTTCTGCTCAGACGTTCTGCTTTACTACTGCTATGGATAATATTGTGTGTACCTGTGGGCAATGGGACATACCTGTGAAATGTGTAACTTAGCATTAATGTCAAAGATCTGATCCATGTTATCTGTGTTCTGTACAGTAGTGTGGCCAATGGCTGTTGGGGGGATTAGCGCTGACATTATATAAACATGGGTGTGACAGAACAACACATGCATGATAGTCATATTAATGTGTAGCTCAGCATTGCCAAGTGCTGTAGCAGTCTAGTATGCTTATCTAGCATCTGTTGCCATATATACCCCCCTAATGTTAGTGTGTGCTCATATGTGACACCTGTTTGTGTTGCAGCAAGGCCCAACAGTTCAGCGGTGAGGTCTAGGGAATTACAACAGTGTGGACCTTGTGCGTGTATGCCACACACATACAGAGAAATATATATGTGTCACATATATTCACATCTGTATATGTGCATAAAGCAGGGGACATATTGCAACTGTTTGTGAAGGGGGGATATATATATGTTGGTGAAGGTTAGGATGCGCAAATTTGTATGTAGGTTTTAGTGTGTGACAAACAAGACAGCATACAGTGCTGGTATAGGACATGTAGTGGTTAAACACTGTGGGTGGTTTGTTCAGTTTGCAGTGTTGAAGCTAGTAAGACCTGCTAAAGCTGCCTGGGCTGTGAACACCTTCAATGCATTTATCCCAAGAATGTGCGATTTTATTACTATGAAAGGTGAAATGTATATGTGCCTACATATATACATATATATGTATATGTAGACAAATGGATGTGTATACATATATATATATATATATATATATATATATATATATATATATATATATATATATATATATACACACACATATATATATATATATATATATATATATATATATATATATATATATATGGGTCTATATGACTTGGTCGACAGTTCATTTGATTGACACTCATTTGGTCGACAGTTCATTTGGTCGACAGATTTGACTCCTTCCCCAATGTTGTGCAACCCTGGAGTTGATATATATAGTTAGGGGTGTGGGGCACAGCCCCCACCTAAAATGCCTGCCCCCCACCTAAAATGCCTGTCGACCAAATGAACTGTCGACCAAATGAGTGTCAATCAAATGAACTGTCGACCAAGTCATATAGACCCATATATATATATATATATATATATATATATATATATATATATATATATATATATATATATACTCATACACACCTACATCGACTTGTTGCAATAGATTCTCTGTACTGTTGACTGACTGTGATGGTCAATATGTTTGTGAATATGTCAAAGATATGTATCTGTGGGATAGCTTAGTGGGAAACTGTTTATGTTATGATATTATGTGTTCTTGCTTTGATCCTAACAAAAGCTGTGTATTCTGATGCTATGCAGAACAAGTGCTATTGTATATAGTGTGATTAAGTCCCTTGGTTTTAACTAAGGTGAGTCATTGGAGGCTAAAGCACTACATCTATGATTATTGATTGGTGCTGATGTTGAATGCAAATCCTGTGTGTACTGTAGTACTACTTGATGCTCTGGACCTGTATAGCAAAGTATGGTGTATGTCCACATTGCTTACATTCACTGTTTAGTGTGGTCCATGTATTCATCACAGATTACATTTCTCAAGATTAAGGTTGTGTAAGTACTGACACACAGTACTGTATAGTACAGACTGAAAGCTTATCTGGGTTGTCATACCATTGTGTCCTGTAATTATGTCTGATGTGTGCGTGGGTATGTCTGTAACATGATCTTTGACATATGTGTGGTAAAACATATAACTGCATATCTAGCAACATTCATAGTGTACTACAGCAGTATGTGACCTATATTCCCAATTGTGCACATATTTTGGCCACAGGTTTGGCATTACCACTTTGTGTGGTATAATAGTAATACATTTACTGGACCTTACACTGATTGTGATGGATGATATATTTCTTTACACATCTGCTTGATGTATATCTGCTGTGGCTAGGTGGTGCATCGTGTTGCATACAGTGTGCCAGGTACTCTTGTATAGTCTTATATAGAGATTTTATTTTGCTGCTGTTCAGAACATGGTTCATTAGATAAAGAGTGAGCAAGGCACTTTCAAGCAGTTGTGGGGTGAGCAGTGATAAGTGGCAGTTACAGTGTTTCACTCTCGGTTAGCTTATAGATTGCTATATATGGCAGTTCAGTGATATCTGTACTGTATAATGTTAAATGTGCCATATGACTTGCTCGGACATATTTTTGTATTTATGTCTTCCAGGGATTATAGCCCACCGCAGGAACCCGAGTTACAGTAGTGTTGAAGATGATATCATTACTAGCAATATGATTCAGCACTACCGTCTCATGTTCTCATGAACCAGCCAGGACCAGCAGGAGCATACTGCAACATGGCAAGATGTTGTCCGCAGGGTCAAGTAGGCCTGCATAACCGGACATATGAGCAGGTACGCCACCACTGCATTGATCTTCTCAGACATATTCGTCAGTGTACCGCTGATGTGCGTAGACAACAGCTTGCAACAGGAGGTGGTGTTAATATCCACCTCCCCTCACCAGAGTGGAGGAGCTGCTCATGAGCCTGGTCACACCTGCCCAACAACAACAGCAGCAGACATACACCATGTTGGAGGTTGGAGCCACCCAGCAAGCACACATGGAGCATGCAAGTAACATGGCATTTCTGTAGACTACTGTTATCTGTATTGGTAGATCATGCATATGTGAGATGTGGAATGTGTCTTTCAAAGATGTGGAGCCTGTTGTTATGCAATACTGATCATTTGGAACATAATCTGTAGCCCTATGAATGTAAACTGTTGTTGTACTGTAAGATTGCAAACACACAGTAGCAATGTCACAGTTGTGACCACTGACAAACTGTCTCATCTCTATGTAGGTCCCTCTGGGGTGACATCAAGGCAGTGGACAGATGCTGGTGAGTGTGTTATGCATTTATTATTGTAAATAAAAAAGGCATGTCATAGTTAAGGTGTAGGCCATGTACACATTAACACGCCTACCCATAATGCATGCTGTGCATGTTTGGTGTAAGAGCACACACATCTCACTAATGTGATTAGCTGCCTCAAACACATGATATACCCAGACCATCTCAAACAAATGTGGCTAGACTGTAGTGACCATTGGATAGCACAGTTGATACTCAACATGCACATAACATACACATCTATGTCATACACAGAGCATTTTAACATGCTACAGATAAAGGATTCCCAAACCCTCTGTAAAGACACACTCCAGTATCCAAAATCTCATCCACACATTACACATAATATAGCTGAGAGGTAGAGGCCGATCCTGGGGCATTTAAACACTCTGCAACACACTACACATTAATGTCAGGGAATGCTCCTTATTGGCCTCCTTACAAACTCACGTAACAACTGGTTGTGAAATGGTGAATTTAGCCAGGGTACTACAGTCCCGGCATAGCATGATTAGTGCTGGTTTGTGAAACATTTGTAGCCTTGAGTGACTACCTGATGCTTCATGATGATGGCCTATGGTACTATACCCCATCCAGTTATTGTAACCACAGTACTACACATAGCTGTCATTGCTTCACACCATAATGATGCGTGTTTACACACATATGCACATCTAAATAGTATGCATATCAATCACCATTTGCACAACTGACACATATTTGTCTTGTGATGCTTTTGAGTGGCTAGGTCATATGACAAATATTGGGTATGTATAGTGTTTAAATATACAGTTGTGTTTTAGCATGCCATGTCATGGATGAGACTGGCATGTCCACAATATGATCTACACTCACCATAAGTACTGTACATTGGGTATGTGGCCAAATGGTATTCCATCAATTATCCATGCACCACTGATGATGTTGTGTGAATACTCATCATGCATGTGCTAAAAATGTGTCCACAATTATTTGCTAAAGACACAGAGGCTGTAATCAGCATTGGATACCTATCTGACACACAGATACACATCCAGCAATGGTATGTACACCTGTGAGTTATGGTGCACAGTACATTACAGGTTTATGAATACCTGCACAGCAATGTTGTGTCCATGTATGCATTGTTTTCCAGGGGGAGGGTCATCACCTAATAACAAAAAACATGCATCAAAGCCATGTATACTGTTAGTAACAAGGACTGACTACACTTGCACTGCATGCTGACATGTGTGATATGACTGTTTTGCTTGTGATACTGTACCCCACCATCACCTGCTATTGTGTATGTTCTGTGATTGCTGGTATTGTGTGTGTCTGCTTTAGGGAGGAGCGTAGTTTTGTGTGTGTGTGTGTGTGTGTGTGTGTGTGTGTGTGTGTGTGTGCATGTGTGTGTGTGTGTGTGTGCATGTGTGCATGTGCGTATGTGTGCATGTGGTCTGAAGTCATGTTCAGGTCTTAAAGTGTGTTTCCTGTCTTCCTCTTACAGGTGGTGAGTTGGGGCTGGTTCAGCACAGCAGGGAACCTGATGTCACTGAGACAGAGAGTGATGATGAGGATAGGTGTGTTGAGGCACAGTCAAGTTTGTCAGGGTCTGTTGTTGGGCCACCAGTTGACAGTACCTACGTCTCCACCCCATCCATGCACACAGTCATACTTCCTGTACATCCATCATCACCATTGCCCTTAGCTGAGGGACAGTGTAGGGTTGGCCCTGGCCAGGACAGTGTGGTATCTATGACACATGTATCAGGACACAGCAGCCATAGCCAGATGTCTGGAATGGTACCACATAGGCAGATGCCCAGGGGCTCTCGTCAGAGCACTGCTGGTCATCATGCCCATGGTAACTGATTTGTTTGCAGTTAAAAGCATTCTGTATCTTTACAAATCTTTATCTGTTTAAAAACATTCATTTTGTGGCTTTCTGTAGTGCTTACTGTGTCTGTAGGCTAATAGCTTTAGTATTTGTCCTAGTTCAGACTTGTTGGCTCTGGGCTTGTTTGTTTATACAATGATTGTTCAAAGCACATGAACATGCCATCTTGAATTAGCTGAAGCCTTTCTTTACCTTGGCTAGGCCATGTTAATTGGCTGCTGGCTAGTGGGTGCTGGTTCTTTTGTGTTTTTGTAAAAAAAAAAGTTGCTCTTCTGGTATTTAAGCCCTAACTTTGAGAGGGTTTCTGTCTATACACACTGAGCAGAGTGGATGAGAGGTATTGACTACAACTCAGCTGAGATATATAAGTATCCTGTTTTTCAATTATTTATACTGATTATTGTTTCTAGCAATTTATATATAGCACTTTTATTGCCTGCTGCTGCTTAGTTTTTGAGTGTATTTTATTGATATTAAGTAATCTGCATGGGTAACTGATTTGTTTGCAGTTAAAAACATTCTGTATCTTTACAAATCTTTGTATGTTTAAAAACTTTCATTTTGTGGCTTTCTGTAGTGCTTACTGTGTCTGTAGGCTAATAGCTTTAGTATTGGCTCCACCCTCCCTCCCTGTTGGTGTCTTGCTGTTATACTTGGTGGCTTTGCAGTTGCCTGCCCCTACTGTAAATCTGATCTGGAACACTCCTCCCAGTCTAGTGTCATTAGCTCCTTCTACCTAATACAGAGAGAACATTTGATAAGGCCTTCTATTTCTCCTTTTTCCCTTTCAAAAAAAATGTTTTGCCTGAATTTCCTTGTGTTCTGACTGTGCTTCTCAAACATTTTAAAAATATAGAGTATATTTTAGAGCATTTATTATAACTGTAATTGCCTTAATATTGCTACAACTCAAGTGCTCTGGGTTGCACTACATCTGAAGTGTTTGTGTGTTTTAGCTGCTTTTCTGTATATATAGACTTCTCTATATATGTAGACTAGCTACTTATTCTGCTGTGTTACTGCCTCTTAAATCATTTTTCAGTTGTGCACTTGCCCTGCTTCATTTAAAATGTTTTAAATTGCTAATTTTGTGGAGTTTTAATTGTGTTTACTGTTTAGGACTACACACTCAGCTTTGCTTGTCTCAGGACTTTATTTTCTGTGTTCAGAGCTATCCAGACCTTGCTGTGGTTGAGGGAAGTCCTACTGCTTTACCAGTGGGAGTGGTGAGCATTGTACTGCCTATCTAATGCTAGAGGAGTGGTTTCCAGCTCTGAAATTGTAATTTTATTAGCCATTTTGGGCTGATTTCTATCCCTTTCAACTTTCTGGCTTAAAAACGCATGTGTTTGCACATTTTTCACATTGTGCAGCACTGCGAGGCTACAGTTAAACTATTCCAGGTGCCAGAAAGTCTGTTCTTCAAATTTTCCCTTAAAACTAGCTGGTTTCTCAGTAGTAGCACTAAAATCTGAACCCCTGTGACTAGCACTTGCTCTAGAACCTGCTGGAAAGAACTAGGAAGCCTAAAATTGATACAAGCACTCAGCTCTCCTTGTCAATAAGGAGAAATTAATCATAGGCACTAAAGAGCCTATAATTGCAAAATACCTTGCAAAGGTAAGGGAAAACAGCTCTTAAACTTTACAGAAAAGCACCTAAACAGGCAAGTCCAAGGGTCAGCTTCCAGTGATTTCTCCTGTCCACCTGGTGAATCCTGGCATACTGGGGCAATACAGCAACTGCCTCATGTACACAGACAATCCTCTCCTCCCACCACCCAACACTACTACCTGTGAGAGATACACTCACATAGCCAAACTGGAAGCAAAGCTCTTTCCGGCCAAGATTGTCCTAGACAGTCAAGAGGAGAAGGTTAACACCTGCATTACACCTCAAGCAACTCATAGCCCTTCAAAACCCACACCATCAACACCCACACATGGCAACACTAAACCCACATATGTGGAGGCCCTTAACATTAACCTGCCCAAGCAACAAGGACCTCCGAAACTGAAACGCAAACAAACACCATTCACAACCAAAGTGACACATAGCTCACAACACCAGTGTGCCACCCAACAACAGCCCCTAAGGCAAGACAATGTACCCAACACTTTAGTTATAGGTGACTCTATAGTCAGGCACACTGATGTCCCACTCACCGGGCTGAACAAGGAGAAAATTACAGTCCGCTGCCTGTCGGGTGCCAGGATCCACCACATAACGCATGCACTCAGGTCACTCCCAACAAGTACAAATACTACTCTGTCATTGTCCATGCTGGAGTGAATGACTTGAGACGTACCTCCCTGGACTACCAGAAAAGAGACATAGAAGAGCTCTTGGATCATGTGACCCAGGCAGGTATGACCCTAGCCCTGATTAGCATCCTGCCTTTGCCCAGAATGATACCACAGTATAAGGACAAAATGATTGACTTCAACAATTGGCTAAGCTTCTGGTGTCATTCAAAGGGGATCCAGTATTTGTTTGCCTGGGAAAACTTGATCGACAAACCATGATGCTTTGCCAGAAATGGTCTGCACCTGTCAACCCTGGGATTCAGGTTACTGGCTAAAGCTCTTGCCACCCCATAGTGCCTTTTTTAGGCAAGGTTCAAAGGATAAAACCCCCACCGTAACAGATACAAGCATGCAAAATCTGAAGGTAATGCTACTCAGTGCTAGAAGTCTAAACCTCAAAATGCACTCTCTCGAGGCACTCCTAAAAATGGAGAACATCGATATCTGTGCAGTAACTGAGACCTGGTTCAAGGCTCCAGAGAGCACCCCTGCAATACCAGGCTACAATTCTTACCACACCTTTCGGCCACAAAACCAAGACTGAAACACTAAAGGTGGAGGAGTGTCCATATTCACCAAGGATATTCACACCTCCAGGCTAGTTGCCCAACACAATGCATCTGAAATTCTCCAGGTGCAACTAATACTAGGTAAGACTGCAATCCAAATTGTAACTTGCTACAGATCCCCCACCATGCCCCAAGATTCTCACTACACCTTTCTAAACATACTGGAAAATATTAAGATACAACAAAACACCCTAATACTGGGTGATTTCAACTACCCTGCCATTAACTGGGAAAACTTGCGTACCAACTCCTTTTCCCAACAGTTCTTGAAATTCATAAATTCCAATGCCCTGAATCAACTAATCCATTGTCCCACCAGGGGCTCCAATATCCTAGACCTGGTCATTACCAACATGGGAGATAGATGCTCAACACCAGTGGTCACCCCCTCATTGGTCAGGTCTGACCATAAGCAAATCACCCTTGACATCCACATCCCACCCCCACCCCCCAGTAAGGAAACCTCCTTAAAAAACTTCTCCAAAGCCAACTTCAAGCTACTGAAGTCAGAAGTGACAAACTTCACAACACCCACGCAGATGGGATCTGGAAGTTTGACTGCAGAATCCTACACTAAGGCACTGTATGAGCACATCCACTCGTGCATGAATCGTGCCATCCCAAATAGAACCAAGATGCTCCTCTCCAAAAAAAGGAAGCCAATCTGGTGGTCTCCTGATATAAACAAACTATACAACAGAAGGAAGGAAATGTTGCAGAAAAGAGGAAAATCCCAGGATGCAAAAATTCCCCTCACCAGCCTCAGTAAGAAGCTGAGATCCCTCATAAAATCCTCAAAAGCTAGTTACGAAAATAAAATTGCCAACGATTCCAAAGACAACCACAAGGCATTCTATAGTTATGTCAAGAATCTAAATGGTGATGCTCAGATCTGCTCTGAGCTACAACAGAATGGCATTAAATATACTGATTCCCAAGGATATGGCCAGTATCCTGGCAGATCGATTTAGTGCCAACTTCACCCCCTCTCTCCCCCTAAAGGGCCCATCTCAATACCAAAAGATTGCCAAATTCCGATAATCACGGCCACACAGGTAGAAACTGCACTCTCCAAAGCTAAGAATACAGCATCCGTGGGACCAGATGACATCCCAGGCTGTGTACTACATGAACTACAAAATGAACTGGCACTTCACCTAAGTGTCATGTTTAATCATAGCCTCACCTCAGGCTTTTTGCCCGCTGAGTGGCGCACAGCTACAGTTATCCAGCTCCACAAGGGAGGATCCGCCTTGGATCCTGGGAACTACCGTCCCATCAGTCTGACAAGCCTGATCTGCAAGGGCATGGAACACATTATCATGGAACTTATAAACAAAAATATTGGCAACCTTCAAACACTGGACCCCACCCAGTTTGAGTATGTGAAGAGCAGATCTTGCCTCCTGAATCAGATTTACTTCTTCGAATCAGTCTCCAGAGCTGTGGACAATGGTAAGGCAGTCCACACAGCCTATCTGGACCTCACCAAGGCCTTCGACACCATCCTCCACTCTGGAATCATAGATAAACTTACTAAGCTGGGCATAAATCCCTACGTCACTCGATGGGTTGCCAACTGGCTTACTGATAGAACCCAGACTGTAAAAGTAGCCGACTCCAAATCCAGCTCCAGACAAGTGACAAGTGGAGTACCTCAGGGTTCAGTCCTGGGGCCACTCTTGTTTGGCATCTACTTCTCTGAAGTACAGGCCAACACTAAGGGACTCTGGCTAACAAAGTCTGAAGATGACTGCAAATTGGGAGCCATTATTGAATCCCCAAATGATGTGGATATTCTACAAAAGAGCCTTAAGATGTCTGGTGCCAGAGCCATGGGCTCAAGCTTAATGCCAAGAAATGTATAGTTATCCCATTTGGAAAAAAACATTTACCCATGAATTACCACATAGGTGGCAGGACACTAAACATTGAAAGTGTGATGAGAGACTTAGATACACAGGTGGACAGTGGTCTCACTTTCGATAACCACATTGCCACAACAGTCAGGAAATCCTTCTATGTGGCACACCTCAACACTAAGTGCTTTTCATCCAGAATAAAGGAGGTCATTGTCCCACTGTACTCATCCCTCATTAGACCCATTATAGAGTATAATGCCCCGTTTGGTATGTACCTCACAAGACATCTGCAACAGCTGGAAAGGCCAAAGAAATACCTCACTAAAGAATCACAGGCCTAAAGCAGATGCCATATGCTGACCATCTAAAAAAACTCCAGCTATACTCTGTGGCATATCGTCTACTCAGGGGCGATCTCTGCTTAACTTACAAGGCCATGTCAAACCCTGTGCTGTTGGACATGTTCCACTTAAAGAAATCCTAATCCCTCAGAGCAACACGCTCCAGGGATCTAAATCTCATCATCACAATGAACAAAACATGCTGGAGGGATAGGTTCCTGACCCAGAGACTCCCCATACGCTGGAATACATGTCAAGCAGAGCGCCTCATTGGCCCTCTTCAAAAGGAACCTTGATGATTGGATGGGAGATATGAAATTCACCCCGGGGATCATGTCAGTCACCCTGCTAGACAGGGGCCCAGAGAAGTAAATATTGTGGGATGAAATATCCAGGGAATTGTTATGGCTAGGCTTGCATAGGCCTTTTAGAACCGATAGCCTAGTACAAACCTATGAACCTATGAACCTATGGCAGACGTGCCACACCTCTTTCTACCACACGCATGTTCCAGGCTGTCATGGAGGCACAGACACGAATGGAGCGGTACACCAGACAGGGGCTAAGGGCACAGAGGGCTCATTACACCTCTGTAAATTACAGTATCCGTGACCTAGCAGGTGTCATATGTAACTACACTGAGGTCATTGATAGACATTGTGGTGAGACATTGGATGTCCTCCACAATGTCATGTCCATCTGTCAGGACAGTGCGGTATGGCTGAGACGTCAACGTGGACATATGCCAGAAATAATTGAGGTCACATGTATGTATATGGCTTTGCCCCACAGCTATCTTACATGTGTAATGCACATACAGTTGTCATTGTGATATGTCATACACTAAAAAAATCAAAACCCACTCTACATTGACCAATGGTGTCACACACTCTCGCACACACACAGTCAGCAAGTGTGAGATTCAGACTCCTTCCAAACTTTATTATGATACTACAGCAGTACGCATTTACATAACACGCTATAAACATTACTGGGATTTCACCTTTCCATAGGTATATTTGTAGGATGGTGACATCATCAGACTTGACAAAGATGAGTATACCACTTTTAAGGGGTGTGAGTAGTCTCCAAAAAGGTTGCTCCTCCCCAGGGAAACACATAGTTGGCAACTGTAGGAATCCAACCACTGCCTAACTACATTATGATACTACAGCAGTAAGCATTTACACGACACACTATACACATTACTGGGATTTCTCTTTTCCCAGGTATATTTCTAGGATGGTGACATCATCAGACTTGACAAAGATGAGTATATCACTTTTAAGGGGTGTGAGTAGTCTCCAAAAAGGTTGCACTCTCCCCAGGGAGAGATAGACACACACACACACACACACACACACACACACACACACACACACACACACACACACACACACACACACACACACAGTTGGCAATTGCGGGGTTCTTAATCCAAACTAAGTACGTCTTTACACTTCAGCAAGCAATATGGAGTTACAGGGTGCAATAGAGACATTACTTGCTGACATTTTGCCCAAAGTTTTTTTTCACATTTGCTAACCTCAGCAGGCTTATCATACTAGGTGTATTGTGAGTGTATTGTATGCATAGGCCATGACCATATCATATATGGGTTGATGCACCACATGCTGATACACACAGGGTCAAACCGGTGGCTAAGCTCTGTCAACCCAGTACTGGACAATACAGTCAAGAGGAGTAGGGTCATACAACCACAACACTAACAGTCTCACATAGACCTACAATATAAGCACCAGCAAAACACACACATAAATACACATTACCATACTCAGAGAATACAAATATTAATCTGAAAAAGAGTGAGTGTCCTCCTAAGCAGACAAGCAAGCAACATGCACCACCAAGCACACACCAGAAAACACATAATACACCAAAGCAGTGTGCCTCACAACAGGCCCTAAGGCAAAACAACATACCCAACACACTAGTAATAGGTGACTCCATAGTCCGGCACACAGATGTTCCACTCACTCGGCTGGACAAGGGGAAGGTTATTGTCAGTTGTCTGTCACGTGCTATGATCTGACACATAACACAAGCACTTACATCACTCCAGAACAGGTACATATATGATGTGTTCTTTGTACATGTCAGTGTGAATGATCTGAGACATACCTCCCAGGACAACATGACACGAAATATATATAGTAGCTCTATGATCATGTAGCCCAGGCTGGTATGACCCTGACCTTGAGTAGCATCTTAACTTCACCTACATGATACTGCAATATAACAGAAAGATGATAAACTTCAACAATTGGCTGAGCTTCTGGTGTCATTCAAAGGGGATCCAGGCTCTGTCTGCCTGTGATGACATGATAGACAAGCCTTGTTGCTTCGCTAGAGATGGTTTGCACCTGTCGCCCCTATGCTTCTGAATACTGGCCAAGGCTCTTGCTGTCCCCATATTACCTTTTTTAGGCAAGGCTCAAAGGTTCATAGGTTCATAGGTAGGTACTAGGCTATCAGCACTGGGGCCTATACAAGCCCAGCCAAAAAGGTACCCTGGCTTTTGCCACCCAAAAATTTATTTTCCTGTGCCACTGTCGAGCAAAGACACAGAAGTGATCCCCAGGGTGAATTTCCTATTTCCCATCCAATCATCAAGATTTTTCTTGAAGAGTGCTAATGAGGAGCTTTGTTTGATATAGATAGGTAGTTTATTCCAGAGTATGGGATGTCCCTGGGACAGGAATCTATCCCTCTGGCATGTTCTGTTTATTGTGGTGACAAGGGTTCGGTCCCTAGAGTGTGTATCTCAGAGTGATTGGGATTTCTTTAAGTGGAGCATGTCCAACAGCTCTGGGTTTGACATAGTTTTGTATGTTAGGCAGAGATCACTTCTGAGTAGGTAATATGCGACAGAGTAAAGCTGGAGTTTTTTGAGACGGTCTGTGTAGGGCATGTGTTTGAGTCCAGTAATCCTCTTTGTGAGGTATTTGTGCAGCCTTTTCAGTTGTTGTAGATGTCTGTTGAGCTACATACCAAAAGGGGCATTGTACTCTATAATGGATCTAATGAGTGATGAGTAGAGAGGAACAATGACGTCTTTTTTTCTGCATGAGAAACCTTTTGTGATGAGGTGTGCCACGTAGAAGGATTTTCTAACTACTGTTGCGATGGGATTATCAAAGGAGAGACTACTATCCACCTGTGTCCCAAGGTCTCTTATCACACTTTCGGTGTTAAGTATACTACCACCTATGTTGTAGTTCATGGGTACAGAGTTTTTACCAATGGGGATGACAATGCACTTTTTGGCATTGAGCTTGAGGCCATGGCTTTGACACCAGGCATCTGTCTCAGTGAGCCCCTTTTGTAGGATGCTCACTTCATTAGTACTTTCGATTATGGCTCCTAGTTTGCAGTCATCTGTGAACTTCATTAGCCAAAGTCTTCTGTGTTAGCCTGTACTTCAGAGAAGTAGATACCAAACAGGACAGAACCCAGGACTGAACCCTGTGGTACTCCACTTGTCACTGGTCAGAAGTCAGATTTGGAGTCTGCTACTTTCACAGTTTGGGTTATGTCAGTGAGCCAGTTGGCAACCCATCTTGTGACATAGGGATTTATACCTAGTTTAGTGAGTTTATCTATAATTCCAGAGTGGGGGATGGTGTCGAATGCCTTGGCAAGACCTAGATAGGCTGTGTGAACCACCTTGCCCTTGTCTACAGCTTTGGTGACTGCTTCAAAGAAGTCTGTCAGGTTTAGGAGACATGATCTGCTTTTACAAACCTGAACTGGTTGGAGTCCAGAGTTTGGAGATTACCAGTGTCTTTGTTTATAAGTTCCATGATGATACATTCCATGGCCTTGCAGACCAGGCTCATCAGGCTAATGGGGTGCTATTTCCCGGGGTCCGCGGTGGCTCCCCCCTTGGGTATTGGGATAACTGTTGCTGTGCAGCGTTCAGCAGGTGCAAAGCCTGAGGTGAGGCTATGATTGAACATGGTACTTAGATGGGGTGCCAGTTCATTCTGTAGAACGCAGCCTGGGATGTTGTCTGGTCCCATGAATGCTGTGTTCCTGGCTTTGGAGAGTGTGGTTTTTACCTGTGCAGCCATGATTACAGGAACTTTGCATTCTTCTGGTATAGAGATGGGCTGTTTAATGGGTGAGAGGAGGGCAAAGTTAGCACTGAACCTATCTGCCAGGATTTTGGCAATATCAGTTGGGTCTGTATATTTAGTGCCATTGTGCTGTAACTCAGAGCAGATCTGAGTGTTTCCATTGAGATTCTTGACATAGCTATAGAATGCTTTGTGGTTGTCTTTAGAGTCAGTGGCAATTTTGTTTTTGTAACTAGCTTTGGAGGATTTTATCAGGGATCGCAGCTTCTTACTGAGGCTGATCAGGGAGCTCCTCCACTCATGGGGTTGTACTCTCTTTTGCAACAGTTTCTTCCTTCATTTGTATGGTTTGTTTATGGCAGGGGACCACCAGATTGACTTCCTTTTTTTGGAAGATAGCTTATTGGTTCTGTTTGGCATATCATGATCCATGCACTCATGTAAGTGCTTATAAAGTGCAATTGTGCAGGATTCAGTAGTCTTAACTGTATTGTCCATCTGCACGGGTGTCATGAAGTTCACCACTTCTGTCTTAAGAAGCATGAAGTTAGCTTTGGAGAAATTTTTTAACATGGCTTCCTTAATGGGGGGTGGGGGCAGAATGTGGATATGTAGGGTAATTAGCTTATGGTCAGATTGGACCAATGAGGCATTGACTTCAGGTGTGGAACACAGATCACTCAGGACAAACCAAACCCCGTAACCAACATAAATAATCACATAGTGAGCTAAATGCTACTCATTGCCAGAAGCCTCAGCCTCCAAATGTGCACACTCGAGGCACTTATCAGTATAAAGAATATTGATATCTGTGCAGTAACAGAAACCTAGTTCAAGGCTCCAGAGACCACACCAGCACTACCAGGATACTACTCATTCCATACCTTCCAGCATCAGAACCTGGATCATAGCACATAGGGTGGGGATGTATCCATATTCATCAAGGATACCTACACCTCTCACTACATCCTCTCTACAGGATATGTACCCATAGAATGTTGCACAGCAACGTTCTTCCCACTCCACAGGGGTGGGGCCACAAAAGACCCTTGGCATTCCCACTATATGAGCCTGACAAGTCTGATCTGCAAGGCAATGGAGCCAATCATAATGGAAGTCAACAATAAAGACATTGAGAACCTTCACACAGTTGACCACACCCAGTTTGTCTTCGTCAAATGCAGATCATGCCTCCTGAATTGGGTGGATTTCTTTGAGACAGTTACCCAGGCTACAGATGATTGAAAGTAGCTCCATGCAGCCTACCTATACCTCGCTAAAGCCTTTGACACCATTTCCCAGTCAGGTATCATAGATTAACTCACCAACCTGGGCATAAATCCATACATCACAAGATGGATTACAAACTGACTCACAGATAGATCCCACAAATTAAGAGTTGCTGGCTACATGTCAGACTCTAAACCAGTAACAACTGGTGTCCCACAGGTTTCAGTCCAGGGGCCCCTCCTGCTTGGTATAGACTTCTCAGAAGTACATGCCAACACAGGAGGGTTGTGGTTGACTAAGTTTGCTGGGAACTGTAAAGTGTTTGCCATAATAGATTCTCCAGATTACACAAATATTCTCCAGAAGGTACTCTATGAGACAGATGTGTGGTATCAGAATCATGGCCTCACGCTCAACGTGAAAGAATGCATAGTAATCCCCTTTGGTGAAAACAAAGTACCCACAAACTACAACATAGGTGTTACCCCCTAAAAACTGACAAGGTAATAAGGGATCTGGGGACACAAGTAGATAGTCATCTTTCCTTTGACAACCATGTTGCCAAAGTGATTAGGAAATCTTATGTGGCCCACCTAATCAACAAAGGGTTTGCATCAGGATCAAAAGAGGTAGTGGTGGCCCTCTACTCTTAAGTCATCTGACCCATCATTGAGTACAATACACCATTTTGGATGTACTCGACTTAGCATATCCAGCAGCTGGAGAGACCACAGAGGTACCTCACCAAGAGGATTACTGACCTCAAACAGTTCAACTATCAACCTCCTTTATATGCAAGCTAATCAAAAAACTAAAACCCACCACCCTATCTGCTGACCAACTCCCAGCTGAATATCTACAAATGACAGCAGATGCTATCACCTTTCCAATCTCTATCCTAATCAACTGGACCATATCAGAAGCCAAAATTCCCAATATCTGGAAAACATCTTATGTCATTCCATTACATAAAGGAGGTCCCTCTACCAAATACTCCAATTATAGGCCTATAGCCATACTCTCCCCACTTGCTAAGATCATGGAGAAATGTATACATAAACAACTTATGCAACATTTACTCCAGAATGACCTGATGGCTAATACCCAACATGGCTTTCGGCCACATCATAGTACAACCACTGCCCTACTGTCCTTTACTAACACCATTAATAATAACTGCAACAACAACCGCACCTCGTCTGCCCTCTTCCTAGATCTTTCCAAGGCTTTTGACATGGTGAACCATCAACTAATAATTAAGACCCTGCAAATTCTCAGTCTACATCCCAATGCCCTTCTCTGGTTTAAATCCTATCTCAATGACAGGCAGCAAGCAGTCCTCTGGCAGAATAAGCTCTCAAATCTATTACCCAACACTATCGGAGTTCCTCAAGGCTCCATACGAGGACCACTGCTGTTTTCTATCTTTATTAATGATCTCCCTACTATCATACCGAACATCAGCTGTATCCAATATGCTGATGACTCCACCCTGATCTGCTCTGCCACATCTCCAGATGACCTAAAAATGGATACTCAGGCTACTTTTACTGTTATAGAAAACTGGCTATCCAAACGTCACCTACTACTAAATCCCCAAAAAAACCAAAATGCTCATATTTACACCAACCCAAAGGTCTATACCTTACTCCTTCACCATACAAGCTAATGATGGGACAGTCATTTCCCTGGACCCCAATACTAAACTACTAGGTGTCACTATAAACAATCACTTAAAATGTGACCTCCATGTAAACCAGATAATCAAAACCATCAACAGAAAACTTGGTTCACTCTACAGAGTTAAAACCTTCCTTACCCCCATAGCTAAAATAGCCATTGCACGCTTGCACCTACTCTAAACACTCCTAACATAAGTAAATCTGAACTAAATAGACTTACTACCTGCTATAATCACATCACCTTGTTTGCTACGGGCTCTCCTTTCAGAACCCATCACTGCATTAACCTCAAACAGCTCGGATGGCTGGAATTTCCTAATCTCGTCAAGTACAACTTTCTAATATTGGCTAATAAAATCCTAAAGAACCCAAATAACACTCCAGCCCTTAGTAACTACATCCTCTTCCATAAAAACACAAGACTGCTACGTTCATCCAATAAGTTACAAATACAAACAACTAGAATTAACAATGCTTCTGGCATGGCCCTATTTGCAAATTCTGTAAGCAGAACCTGGAACAAACTACCAGGTGTCATTACCATGCTCTCCTCCCCAGACCTATTTAAAGCCTCAATTAAACAACATATGGAACTAAAATGGATATGCCACTGTGACAAGCCTGACTAAAATGAATATGCCACTGTGACAAGCCTGACTAAATCAACATAATTTATGTAATTACTTAGCTAATTTGATATTGTTTATCTACTACTAACTTTAAAATGGAAATTTGTAACATTGACTGTCTGAATCTACTTCTACCTGTATTCCCTTCTTAACTACACCTATAACTAAAATAATAATACTATATATAATCAATGTTTTTCTTCTTTCTCAACTGTTTTTTGTTCTTGTATTGTGTCTGGAGGTTATCTCCCCGGGGCTCCGCTGAAAATGGACTTTGATTCCAGTCGGACTAACCCGGTTAACAAATGTAAAATAAAATAAATAAATAAAATAAAACAAATAAACCGTTGTGTTATGCAACACAACTGGAAAAACTAAATCTGTTCTCCGTTGTGTACTGCCTACTCAGAGGTACACTCTGCCTAACATACAGAGCCATGTCCAACACATAACTGTTGAACATGCTCCATCTAAGGATAACAAAATTGAGTCACACTACACACTCCAGGGATATGAACCTCATCACAACAATGAATACAACATGCTGGTGGGATAGAGTACCATACCAGACACTTGCCTTACTGTGGAACAGAGTCCCAATGTACATCAGACAGAGCCTCTCGCTGACACTCTTCAATAGGAACCTTGATGAGTGGATGGGAAACAGACAACTCATGCCAGGCATCACATCAGCAGCCTCACTAGAAAGGGGCTTAGGGTGCTAACTATTAGAACTAGGGCTTAGGAGACTAACCAATGGGGTGGTGAAAGCTGCACAACTTGCCTAGGCTAATATATGTTTTCGTGAAGATAGTCTACTACATACCTATGAACCTATGTGACAGGTACATGTCTAAAGATAGTAGATATGTACTTCATTTTACAGTCATGTTATACAGCAGGCACAGGCACCACCTCCACTGTAATGCTTACAGATACTGGTGGCTATTATGTACAGTGGGAGAGATGTGCACCTCATGTCTTTTGTACCATAGGGATGTGTGCTGGGTGGGACAGTCCTGGATGGCTCCCTGTCATGGTCACCTTCTTACACACACCTCTGCCCATCCATCTTTGGCTTATTATACTGTGTTCCCCCTACATATATATAGGTACATAAGTAGGTAATAGGCTATCTGCCTGAAGACATATATCAGTATGGCCAGAGTGTGCAGCTATCACCACACATGGGGTTAGAAACCTATGCCTCTGTGTAGTAGAGCTGATAAAGTGATCCATGGTGTGACAGTTCAGTTTCACATACACTCATCAAGGCTCCTCTGGAAGAGTGTCAGTGAGGGACTCAGCTTAATCTAGGTTGGGAGCCTGTTTCAAAGCAAGTGAAGTCTGTGAGTTACTAATGTATCCCTCCAACATGTTCTATTTATTGTTGTGATGATTATATCCCTAGAGCATGTGGCACAGTGAGCTTGGGTTTACTTCAGATAGAGCATGTACATCAGTTCTGCATTGGACATGGACCTGTCTGTTGGGCAGAGATCGCCTGAGTAGACAGTATGCAACAGAGTACAGATTGAGTTACTTCAGTCTTGTTGCATGGGGCAACTGTTTGAGGCCAGTAATCCTCTTGTTGAGGTACTTCAGTGGTCTTTCCAGCTGCTGAAGGTGCCTAGTCAGATTCATCACAAGTGTGTCATGGTACTCTCTGATGGGTCTGATGACTGATGAGTAGAGAGAACCTCCTTTGACCTACATGCAAAGACTTTGGCAATTTGTGGGAACACATATTGTGGGAACACATAGCATGATTTTGTAACCACCTTGTGAATGTGTTTCTGAAAGTACAGATGACTATCCACATGTGTCCATAGATCCCTACAACCTTTTTGCAGTCATCCACAAACTTTGCTAACCATATCCCTTGTGTGTTTGATTGTATTTCTGAAAAGTATACACCAGACAGGAGGGGTCCCAGGACTGAGCCATGGGAGACAGCAGTTGTTACCAGCTTACAGTCCAACAGGGAGACCACAATTCTTACCTTGTGGGATCCATCTGTGTCCCTGTTGACAATCCATCAGATGACATACGTGTTAATGCACAGGTTGTTGATTTTGTGGATACGACATGTGTGTGGAATGTTTGAAAAGGATTTTTCAAGGTCTATGTAGGCCGTGTGGAGCTCATTTCATTGATGTATGTCCTGGGTGACTGCCTTGAAAACTGTCTAGCAGGTTTAGGGACCATGATCTGCCCATGACCAAACCAAAATGGGTAGGGTTGGGTGTTTGTAGGCTCTTAATAGCTCCATTTATGAGTTCCATAATGATGGACTCCACGGCCTTGCAGATCAGGCTTATTAGGCTTATAAGACAATAATTCCCATGGTCTGTTGTGCAACAACACTTGTGGAGTGTGCCAAACGTTTCTGTAACCCATTCAACAATTTCATATCCTGTACAGAGGGTGAGTCTCAACAGACGGTTCAGGTGCAGGGTCTGTTTGTTTTGGATTTCACATAAGACACAGCCAGGAACACCATGTCATCCCATAGACACCGTGTTTTAGGTTTGGATAGAGCTGTTTAACCATTGTATATGTGATTTCTGGCTTTTCACAATCTTCAGGTATGGTAATTGGCCCTTTTGTCAGTGAGAGGGAGGTAAATATGTATGAACCTGTCTGACAAGATGTTGTCAATGTCAGTCATGTACATGTATTCATTTACTCTTTGCACTGACTCAGAACATATATGAGTTTACATTGATATCTATGACATAGCTAAAGAAAGCTTCATGGTTCTCTATGGACTCTTTGGCAATATTTTTGCCAGAACATGGCTTGGATAATGTTAGGAGTGCTCATTGTTTCTTGATGATACTGATCAGAGATTTATTGATCTTCTTTGGATTTTCACTTTCTTTGAACAACTTAAGTACTTGTATTACATAGTTTGATTATGACAGGGATCCAATATATTATATGGGTCTGTTTTCATATCACTGTGTGCGCAAGGCAGGATTGGTGAATAGTGACATGTGTCTGGAGTAAGAATTGCAACTGCCAGATATGTGTGGCCCACTGCTGTACTCAGACATGGCCTAAGTGTGTGAGCATGCTCAGTATGACCTTTCAGTATGTTGTTGACTGAAATTTGCTTCGTTTGTTTGTGTGTGAGCATGCCCAGTATGACCTTTCAGTATGTTGTTGATTGACATTTGCTTCATTTGTTTAAGTGTGTGAACATGCCCAGTATGACCTTTCAGTATGTTGTTGACTGACATTTGCTAAATTTGTTTAAGTGTGTGAGCATGCCCACTATGGGCATATATATATATACTATATATGTGTGTGAAAATTCAAGTTGGTTTTTACTTCAGGGCTCACCTTTGTGTTGTACATCGACAGGAAGCATGCTGTGCCTGCAGGGCTTCCATGAGTCAATTAGCATAGACTTATCAACATTTCTACATACAGGGGGGGACAGCTATTATTTGTGCATTTCTACCTGGGGGGGCACACCTGATTGTTACTGTGGGTGTACATAGGATGAGGGGTACACCTGACACTTATACACATTTGCTAGACCTGCACTGCTATGTCAGGTACTCCAGTTCAGTCTGTACTGTTGCCTATCATACTGGCTTGAGGCATACCACTGTACTACAGACCTTAGCTTCCAACTGCACGCATATTAGTTTGTGACTTCATAGCCTACCCAACCCACATCACACTGCCTGGCCTGATGTCATCTGTCTGCATAGGCCTGGGGGAGGTTACTCATATGCCTCTTCAGAGGGCATGATACAGCATTTGTTTGTCTATGCATTTGTCTACAATTGTCCTGCTGGCTGTGACTGTTAGGTATGTGCCCCCCCCCCAACTGGTATGTGTGAGTGACTTAAGTTGTGTCTGTGCCAGTGAAATGCTGTCATAGCTTAGTGGTTCAGTACTGTGACTATAGTGCATAGTATCCTGAGTTTGAGCCCTGTCACTGCTTTTTATTGTCCTGCTGGGCAGACCTGACTGGATAAGAAACAGTAAAGCAGGTGTGAGCGTGTTTATCCGACTTTGCTCAACTTTGCCCAACATTGCCCAATGTTGCGCTGGTTAGAGCGGTGCGCAGCTATGCCCAATTGTATTTAAATATTCTCAATACTGGTAAAATGTGCTTAGCAGTGCTTTATATTGCTTAAAATAGGGCACTCATGGCTCAGGTGGTGCTGCAGGACTGCCTATGTCGGATTCACATAGTACACTCCCTATACATGTTTGCAAACAGGTAGTGTCAAGTTAGGTATCCCTTTTACTGTATGTGCGAGTCAGAGAGAGGTGTCATTTCCAGGGTTCCTACTGAGTCAGTGTATGTGCTATGCGTTGCCTCTTTGCCAAGGCCAGGGCATACTGGGCACGCCTCCTTCTACCTACTGGGGCAGGCTCAGGTTGTTCCTTTTCCGAGTCATGCTGTACCTGTGCAGGCCTTGGCAATGGTGGGGGGCTGTTTGGCCCTGCCCCATGCTGTTCCTGCTGCAGCTGTTTCTGCAGGATCATACTGTGTAGCATGGCACATACCATAACAATTTGGGTACATGTAGTTGGTGAGTACTGCAAGGCACCACCAGATGTGTTCAGGCACTGGAACCGTGACTTGAGCATCCAAAACACACGCTCAATTATGTTTCTTGTTTGTGCGTGTGCCTCATTATGGAGTTCTTGTTCAGGTATGTGCACATTTCTGATGCGTGTCATCAGCCATGGCTCTAGTGCGTATCCAGCATCCTCCACTAGGTGACCATCAGGGATGCCCCCGTTGGCAAATCTCTGGTACAGCTGCTTCAGATGCCAGATGTGGGAATCGTGATAGCTTCCAGGGCAGCCAGCACACACATTTGTTATTATGCCGTGGGAATCGCATACAACCTGGCAGCTGATGGAGGGGAAGCCCTTGTGGTTGATGTAGACCCTACCCCATTCACCGGGTGATGCTTTGATGTGTATGTGTGTGCAGTCTATTGCACCCACTACCTCAGGGTAGTCTGCTATTTGGTGGAAAAGACACATATTGCTGGCCAATGCCCCACGGGAATTGGGGAAATATATGTGGTCACCGACATGTGCTGACATGGCATCCAGGAACTGGTGAAGTACCCTGGATGCTGATGTCTGTGAAATCCCCATCATATCACCAGTTGGTCTTTGGAAGGTACCTGTAGCTAGTATTCTTAGACCAATACATACCTTGGTATCCACTGGGATGGGTTCCCCTCTGTTGGTTCTGTGTGTGAGGCGTGGCCAGCACAGCTCAACAATTTGCTGTAGGAGGTCTCTGTCCACCCTATAGCGCTCCACTATCTCCAGCTCATGTAGCCCCTGGTAGGTTACTCTGGGTCTGTACACTCTTCTCCGTCTCCTCAACTGTGGGTTGCTCAGCAGCATTCACAACATCACCACCATCAGCACCTTGCACATGTTGGTTTATGATAGCAAGAGCAGCCCCTAACATTTTGTCTGACTTAAGCTTTTAAAGCTTTCCCTCTTTGTATACTGCAGTGTTGCAGAGTTCTTGAGAAAAAACAGGGGGGAATGGTGTTTGCAGAGTTTAAAGTGCTGTGGCTGGGCTAGGCTAGTCTGCTGCCTGTGTGATTGGCTGATTCTAATATATTTCACCTGGCAGCTCTGCTAGTTCTCCTTGGTTAACTTCCTACTACTTCTTTTTCTTCCTTTTGCCTATCTGTTTCCGCCCGGGGGGAAGCGGCGCGCAAACAAGCGTAAACACGTGCACACGCTTTGTGCATGTTTGCAAGGAGTTTCCTATCTTTTAACAGTGTCCACCTTTGTTTTGAGGTTTTCAAATAGGACAACTGTAAGCATGCCTCTTGCAATCCTAATCAAGACAAAGCAAACATAAGCCACTGTGCTCCAATTAGCTTACAGCCTGTCTGACACACCCCCTCATGATGTCACCTATATTTTACTCTACTACTTATCTACTCCTACTCTTACACTCTTGTTGCATGCCTCACATGCTGAGGAAAATTGGGATTCACTATCCTTATCCTCATTTTCATAGGATTGCCTACTAATGCATGGTTACATCTCTCACACTGAGCTTCTCCCCCTTAGCAACCACTACTCAGTGGCCATGTTATCTTCAGCCTGCCATTCCCCTGCATGGCAGAATAAACTTTTTAGTGAAAATGCCTATTTTTGGCTTTTTTTAAATGATTTTCTTGTTTTTATAAGTGCAGCACATTTGCGCAGTGCATGCTTGAACATCAGAGATCGGGGGAAAAAAAAGTAAAATTTTTATATTTTTAAACATTTTAAAATGCCAATGGCCTTATATTTGGCCATTGGCATGCTTCCTCAACTGTATGCATCCTTTATGTGAAGCTGTCATAGCTCCGTTTAGCTATTTGCAGAACTGTACTCCGTTACCAGCGAAGTACATTTCTGCAGCTAACACTAATATTCCATGAACAGGTTAGTGTTTCCTGGATCGCAAATTTACCTCATTTGCATGGCTTTCACCAGCAAATGAGGTTATTTGCATAACATGAAGCTGTCCGTGCAAGAGCAGCTTTAGCAGCTCTCGTGCATGCCCCTGCCAGCTTTATCTGGATCGCATGGCAGACATATTGCTGGCCTGCGCTCCTACACTCTTCTTGCACTCCAAGCAAGCTTTCATAAATCTGGCCCTTAGTTAAGATGTCTATTACATAGCAAGACATCTTATTAACAAAAGGAATATATGAACAAAAAGAAACAAGTATTAAAACTACAATCCAATGACCCAAAACTGTTCTAATAAATGACTATAGCAATGACAGGAGATTAAGTCAATACAGGAAGAATTGAACCTTCTACAGGTAGCTCAGCTATCATGGCATAAGACCATGATTTTAGGAAAATATTCTGAATGTGGACATCTACACTAAAAACTACTTGTACATGTAAAAATACTGAAACCTCCTATTAGAATCTCCAAAGATAGACATAATAATAACATCATTCTTCCAATATCCTAGATCTAGTCATTACCAATATGAGTGACTGGTGTTCCACACCTGAAGTCAATGCCTCATTGGTCCTATCCAACCATAAGCTTACCTTAGATATCCACATCCTGCCTCCACCCCCCATTAATGAAACCATGGTAAAATAATTCTCCAAAAACAACTTCATGCTTCTTAAGACGGAAGTGGTGAACTTCATGACACCCATGCAGATGGACAATACAGTTACGACTACTGAATCCTACACAATTTCACTTTATAAGCACTTACATGAGTGCATGGATCGTGCTATCCCAAACAGAACCAAGACGCTATCCTCCAAAAAAAGGAAGCCAATCTGGCGGTCCCCTGCTATAAACAAACTGTACAACAGAAGGAAGAAACTCTTGCAAAAGAGAGTAAAATCCCATGAGTGGAGGAGCTCCCTGGTCAGCCTCAGTAAGAAGCTGAGATCCCCCATAAAATCCTCCAAAGCTAGTTACGAAAACAAAATTGCCACTGATTCTAAAGACAACCACAAAGCATTCTATAGCTATGTCAAGAATCTCAATGGCAATACTCAGATCTGCTCTGAGTTACAGCACAATGGCACAAAATATACAGACCCAACTGATATTGCCAACATCCTGGCAGATAGGTTCAATGATAACTTTACCCCCCTCTCAGCCCCTAAAGAGCCCATCTCTATACTGGAAGAATGCAAAGTTCCTGTAATCACAGCTGCATAGGTAAAAAACACACTCTCCAAAGCCAAGAACACAGCATCTATGGGACCAGACAACATCCCAGGCTGCGTTCTACATGAACTACAGAACGAACTGGCACCCCATCTAAGTACCATGTTCAATCATAGCCTCACCTCTGGCTTTCTGCCTGCTGAATGGCACACAGCAATGGTTATCCCACTCTACAAGGGGGGAGCCACCATAGTCCCCGGGAACTACCACCCCATTAGCCTGACAAGCCTGGTCTGCAAGGCCATGGAAAGTATCATCATAGAACCTATAAGCAAAGACATTGGTAATCTCCAAACTCTGGATCCCACCCAGTTTGGGTTTGTAAAACGCAGATCATGTCTTCTAAACCTGATAGACTTCTTTGAAGCAGTCACCAAAGCTGTAGACAAGGGTAAGGTGGTTCACACAGCCTATCTAGATCCTGCCAAGGCTTTTGACCGCATCCCCCACTCTGGAATTATAGATAAACTCACTAAACTAGGTATAAATCCCTATGTCACAAGATGGGTTGCCAACTGGCTCACTGACATAACCCACACTGTGAAAGTAGCAGACTCCAAATCCGACTTCAGACCAGTTACAAGTGGAGTACCACAGGGTTCTGTCCTGGGTCCTCTCCTGTTTGGTATCTACTTCTCTGAAGTACAGGCTAACACAGAAGGTCTTTGGCTAATGAAGTTCACAGATGACTGCAAACTAGGAGCCATAATCAAAACTCCTAATGATGTGGACATCCTACAAAAGGGCCTCAATGAGACAGATGTCTGGTGTCAAAGCTATGGCCTCAAGCTCAATGACAAAAAGTGCATTGTCATCCCCTTTGGTAAAAACTCTGTACCCATGAACTACAACATAGGCGGTAGTATACTTAACACCGAAAGTGTGATAAGAGACCTTGGAACACAGGTGGACAGTAGTCTCTCCTTTGATAATCACATTGCCACAGTAGTCAGGAAATCCTTCTACGTGGCACACCTCATCACAAAAGGTTTCTCATCCAGATAAAAAGAGGTCATTGTTCCCCTCTACTCATCACTCATTAGACCCATTATAGAGTACAATGCCCCTTTTGGTATGTACCTCACAAGACATTTACAACAACTGGAAAGGCCACAGAAATACCTCACAAAGAGGATTACCAGCCTCAAACAGATGCCCTATGCAGACTGTCTCAAAAAACTCCAGATTTACTTCATTGCATATCGCCTACTCAGAGGTGATCTCTGCCTAACATACAAAACTATGTCAAAACCAGAGCTGTTGGACATGCTCCACTTAAAAAAATCCCAATCCCTCCAAGCTACACGCTCTAGGGACCTAAACCTTGTCACCACAATAAACAGAACATGCCAGAGGGATATATTCCTGTCCCATAGACTTCCCATACTCTGGAATAAACTACCTATCTATATCAAACAAAGCTCCTCATTAGCACTCTTCAAGAAAAATCTTGATGATTGGATGGGAAATAGGAAATTCACCCCGGGGATCACCTCTGTGGCTCCGCTCGACAGTGGCACAGGAAAATAATTTTCTTGGGTGGCAAAAGCACGGGTACCTTTTTGGCTGGGCTTGTATAAGCCCCAGAGCCAATAGCCTAGTACCTACCTATGAACCTATGAACCTATGAACCAACAAACATAATATTACAATCTATTAAAAATACTTCTCAAAATTATAAAATACTAGTTTGCACAATATAGATGATGAGAAATTGGATAAACTTCTAGAAAACTGACTTTTTCACTGTTAAACTGAGAACACATATCAGTAGTGAACCTGCCCCTATTCACTTGTGAAATAATGTGTGCCATTAATCATAGCAACAACTTCTCCAACCACCAAATATAATACAACCAAAAGATCCACGTGAGATAAAAAACCTGGATAATTTCTGGATCCAGATGGTTTCAAATCAGGGTTTTATAAATCCTCAAATATTATCCAAAATATTATTAGTAATATTCAAAGACGTTCCTAATAGTCATTTAGATATTTATTTAAACAGATCTAAAAACTGTTTTAATCCTTAACCTCAACCAGGACCCTCTGGATCAAACAAACTATATACTAAATTTTCTAATAAAATTTGTTATTAAACTCTGAGCCTCTGGTATGGTCAGCAGGTTAAAAAAAATAATCCAATTTATTATTTCTCCTTTTTAATAAACTCACCTTAGCTATCATGGCATAAGACCACGATTTTTGCAAAATATTCTGAATGTGGACATCTACTCTCAAAATTGCTTGTACATGTAAAAATACTGAAACCTCCTATTAGAATCTCCAAAGTCAGACATAATAATAAAAATACACAAATCCAAACCAATGGACTTTCAGGACAAGAACACCATCAAAACAAACGTTTATTGCACAAAAAAGAACAGAGTAAGCGCTTTCATCCGGTTGTAGCATAGGACTTCATCAGAATCTCAACACACATTTTTTAAAAAACATTTAAATACCTTGTTAATTAAGTTGCATGAGTTTCAAATAAATCAATTAACAAACAAAAATGGTTTGGCTTAAAGGAAAACTTTACCTAAAGCCAACATTCTAATAAATAGCATGTTGTTAAACATTTCATGATATTCTGTGCTACTACATAATCATTTCACTATGAAAAAAAAAAAAAAAAAAAAAATATATTTATATATATATATATATATATATATATATATATATATATATATGTGTGTGTGTGTGTCTGTGTGTGTGTGTGTGTGTGTGTGTGTGTGTGTGTGTGTGTGTGTGTATATATATATATATATATATATATATATATATATATATATATATACACACACACACACACACACACACACATAATATAAATACTTATGTATAAGTATTTACTTTGCAAAATACAGAGTTGTTAAAGTATTGGTGCTACTCTTACTTAAATGTCATACAGTATGATATTGTCACACTTGTCATAAGGCTATAAAACATAAGATCTAAGTTTCAGTATACTGGTTATAGTTAAATAAGAAGTTATGTACCTACCATAACGTTCCATGTTAGTTGTCTTCTCTCGCCTTCTTTCTTGCTTGATGGGTTCGGAGCCGATCCTGCTAAGCTCGAGAGTCACTTTTACCAGCTCGAGGCAGCCCCATATCCCATGATGCAAGGCGGTAAGTACCCAGATCACGTTTGATGACAAAGGGCAATAGCACCAAGCATAAAACACTTCCCAAAGGAAGAAAGAAAACTTACAGGATGGAAGAAGGACCAGGTCTGAATGGTCTTCAGCATAATAATTTCTTATAACAAGGTCTGTCCAGGCCTGGGGAAGGAGGGAGGGTGAAGAAAGAAGGCGAGAAGACAACTAACATGGAACATTATGGTAGGTACATAACTTCTTAATGTTAAGTTGTCAATCTCGCCTTCATTCTTGCTTGATGGGACCGCGTCCCTAGCACCTCTATCCTGGGTGGCTCAATGGAACAGACTCTTGAGGACTGTAGAGCCAAAACTGGCTCTGTCCCTGGAGGCCAAGTCCAATTTGTAATGGGAAACAAAGCTGTGAGGAGTGGCCCAAGTGGCGCTGCACAAATAGTGTCTAAAGGAAGTCTAGCTTGAAAAGCTGTAGAAGTAGCTAAGCTCCTAGTTGAATGTGCTTTAGGTTTTGAGCACAGCTGTTTTCCCCTGAGCAGATAAATTTCAGAGATGACCGAAGAAAGCCATCTGGACAAGGTCACTTTAGAAACAGGAAGGCCTTTTTTATTATCCGCATAGGAAACAAAAAGTTGATCAGATTTCCTAAATTTTTTTGTTCAGTCCAAATAATATCTAAGTTGACGGTGGACATCAAGATAATGTAGCTTTTGTTCAGCTCTGTCTGAATAGTTTGGGAAAAATACAGGGAGATCAATGGATTGATTCAAATTGGTCTTTGAAGCGACCTTAGGCAAAAAGGTCGGATTAGTTCTCAAAGATACTCTGTCTTTGTGAAAAACCAAATAGGGGGGTCGAACCGATAGAGCATGAAGTTCAGACACCCTCCTGGCCGATGTAATAGCCACTAGGAATAAAGTTTTCCAAGAAAGAAATTTCAGGGAACAAGAAACAGCTGGCTCGAAGGGGGGAAGAATCAAGGATGTCAGCACTAAATTTAGATCCCACGGAGGAGGAGGATTCCTGATTGGAGGCTTTAGTAGGAAAATTCCTTTCAAGAAGGCCCTGCAGAGCCTATGGGACATAATATTATGATCTGCGACCCCGACATGAAAGTTGGAGATGGCGGCCAATTGAACTCTGACTGTGGAAGAAGAGGAGCCTGCATGAAAAATCTCTGCTAAAAAGTCCAGGACTGCCTGAACAGGGGCAGTGAAAGGATCAATATTCTTGGCCTTAGCCCAATAAGAGAAACGTTTCCATTTGCTTGTATAAATCCTCCTGGTAGAGGATTTTAACGAAGCTACTATAATGTCTCTAACTGGGTTAGAGATCAAAGGAAGCCTGGCTAAGGAAGGAAGTGGAGCAACCATGCTGTGAGGTTGAGAGAAGGGATAGACCGGTGCAGCTGACCGGATTGGTGAATCAGAAGATCTGGCACTGGGTCCAGATGCCACGGCTGCACCAAAAGGTGATGATGGAGGAACGGTAACCAAACTTGTCGAGGCCAGTAAGGGGCAATGAGAATCAATTTGGCTCTCAAAACGGTAGCTTTCTGGATAACTTGAGGGATCAGAGGAAATGGAGGGAAGGCATAAAGAAGTCCCTGGGGCCAATCCTGGGTCAGAGCGTCTCTGGGGGGATGGCCTGGTAGAGGGAAGAGACAGAAGAAGTCTGGGCATTTGCTGTTTTGGGGAGTAGCAAAAAGATTGCAACATGGACGACCCCATTCCAGAAATATCTCTTCCGCTATAGATTGCTTGAGAGACCACTCGTGAGGCATGAGAATAGCTCTGCTCAATCTGTCCGCTACAATGTTGGTTTCCCCAGGGATATGCACTGCTACCAGAAACCGATGAGAGGAGATCGCCCATTGCCATAGTCTGAGCGCTTCTCGACACAAGGGGTAGGATTTGGTTCCGCCCTGTTTGTTGATATACCAAACTACAGACATGTTGTCTGTGTGGACTGCAATTGTCCCTACGGGAAGAAAGTCGTTGAGGGCTTGCAACGTTAAAAGCACTGCTCTCATCTCCAGGACATTTATGTGCAGATGGTACTCGAACGGCTGCCACGTCCCATGAACCGTCCTGCCCTGATAATGCCCCCCCCACCCGATCAGGGAGGCATCCGTGGTGACAGTGGCTATCGGGGATGGGGGTACAAAGTACCTGCCTTGGTGAACCTGAGGAGATGTGATCCACCAAGCAAGATGATCTTTGCAAGTCTGTGTCACCAGTATCTGGTGACACATTGGAAGTTGTTGGTACGACCACTGTGTGAGCAGCATCCACTGAAGAAGGCGCATGTAGAATCGAGCCAGGGGAAGAAGAGTAATGGCCGCAGCCATGAGGCCTAATACCTTTAGAACCATTCTGGCCTGTACTTTCTTGTTGGCCAGAATGATCCTGACATGACTCTGAATGTCTGAAACTCTTTGATCTGTAAGGGTAGCTGACATCCGAACAGTGTTTAAGTTTGCCTATGAAAGTAATAGACTGGCAGGCGATAAGGATGACTTTTAAGTTGATCGAGATGCCCAAATGAGAACAAAGACTTATTGTGTAATCCCTGGCTTGAATAAGCTGATGCCTGGTGGTGGCTGACAGGAGCCAGTCGTCGAGATACGGAAACACCTGGAATCCTTGGCGTCTCAGGTGAGCCGTGACCACTGCCATGCATTTGGTGAACACTCTGGGGGCTGTAGTGAGACCAAACGGCAGGGCTCTGAACTGGAAATGACTGGACCCCAGCCGAAGCGGAGAAATCTCCTGGAGCGTCTGTGAATTTTGATGTGATAGCACGCATCCTGAAGATCTATTGAGCACATCCAGTTGTCCTTCTGTAAGAAGGGCAGAATTGACTGAAGAGTGACCATTGAATCTTGTCTTCCTCACAGACTTGTTGAGTCTGCTGAGATCCAATATTGGTCTCCAGTCTCCGTCTTTTGGGGACCAAAAGAACCTTGAGTAGATTCCGGCTCTGAATGGTCTTTTGTAACTAGCTGAATGGCTCTTTTTGCAGTAGTTTTGAGACTTCTAACTCTGCAATTTCCCTTAGACCGGTGGTACATCTGGAAGGGAATTTGAGGGGAAAGGACTTTCCTCAAAAGGAATTATGTAACCCTTGGATATGATCGACTGTACCCATCTGTCTTGAGTGAGGGAATGCCAGGCTTCTGGGTACAGTGATAATCTTCACCCGACTGCCTCCAAGGAGGGACAGCCAACATCTCAGGGATGCTGAAAGGGCTTGTCAGAGAGAGGGTCTGTGATTCCCTGGTTTTGGACCCCTCTGCCTCCATCTGTTGTTGTTACCCCCTCTGCCTCTAGGGGTTAACTGACCACGTGAATCCGGCGTGACTCCTTGGGATTTGCGGAACCACATTTTGCCACCTTTCTGTCCTTTGGGGTAAGGTCTAGAAGGGGTGGAAAAATGGACTCCTACAGCAGAAAGAGTCTTGCCGTCCTGCTCGCACCTGGTCAAAGTTTCCTTCACCTGAGGGCCAAACAAAGCTGACCCATCAAAGGGAGAATTTGTGAAGGATGCCTTAAAGGGATCTGCAAAGTCAAATAGCCGCATCCAGGCTTGGCGTCTAAGAGCCACACCTGTACCTGCGGCTCTACCCATCAGCAGCATATGATATTAGCCGCATGGAGGAGTTTGCAATGGAATTAAGGGTTCCTAGCTGCAAAGCAATTTTTTCTTGAGCCCCTGCAGCTGTAGGATCCTGTACTACTTCACCCAGCTCCTTAAGGATATCCCTCTGGAGTCTGGTGAAGTGACATAGGTAATTCAGCGAACGCATAGCAAAGGTCGCTGAGGAAAACATCCGCTACCTATCCATGGTCCTAGAGTCCTTATTAGGAGGATGGACGGCGGAAGCATCTGCAAGTTCCTGCTTGGTGGCAGCACCCACCACCATGGCATCAGCGGGGACACCCTTAGTGACCAATTGCTTGGCACACGGGCCACTGATAAATTTTGAAGGCCTCCTAGGGACTGGCTCTACAGAGTCAGGAGCTGCCGGGCAATAACCTGCATAAGGGGTCGAAGGCGGAGACACCCAGGAGGTGGAGGGCCGAGATCCAAACGTCTCTAGGTATACTGACTCATCCTCAGAGGGATTGTTGGTGGGCCAGTTTCCCCTCTGTTTAAGGAGTTCTAGGATGTCTGAGAAGGAGACATCCTCAGAGGGGATCTAGGGATCCCTCTGACTCATCAAAGTCAGTATCTGAAGTGATAGACTCGGGAGTCTACATGTTTCCTCTTACAAGTCCTCTTCCTAGGAGGATCTCCAAACATCAGGAGAATCCTCGGAAGAGGGGAAATTCCCAATGGGGAAACCTGAGGCGGAGGATCTCTGGGTCCTGTAGCAAGAGAAGTGGCAGAGATGTCAACAGGCACTAAAGAGGGAGGAGCTAAGGGAACAGACTGCTGACTGATACCAGTGGCCAGCACACTCTTCATCACCTCGAATGCTCCCTCCCAGGCAGGTCCGAGAGAACCCGTTCAAGAACTAGGAACTCCAGGGACCACCGAAGGGAAGTCTCCGAGGCAGATGTCGGAGCCGAGCTCACCAAGGCCGAGGCTCCAAGGGGAGAGCGGGACAAGGGTCCGATGCCACTCACCCTCGGAGGAGACCATGGAAGCCCGGCCACGAATCCCTCTAAGGAAGGTCTCAAGAGGAGATAAGAGTAGAGGTTGAAGGTACAGCAGGGGGTATATGTCCTCCAGCCGTAGCAGTAACCATTCCGAAGACTCCAACTCCAAGCTCTGGGGTAGAGTTGAAGGAGGAACTATAACGGGGTGTGGACCAATAGTCGTCTGTTGAGACGGACTATGTAACATTTGGGCCAGTGCCTGTGACTTAAGTAATCTACTGACCACTCTCTCTAAGTCATGGTCAGAAAGCCTGGATGACCTTGAAGATCGGCTCCGATGGCTCCATTCGAAGGAGAGGTGAAGCCCGAAAGTATCGGCTCTAAGGAAGGAGACCTCGACCTCTTCCTGGAAGGAGCCATCGGAACCGATGAAACTATAGAACCTGTCGGAGCCGACAACTTATCGGAGCCGACAGGTAGCCTCGATGCATCGGCTCCAGCCGGAGCCGATACAGCCAGCCGACACCGATGCCTGTGCCACATGGTGGTCGGAACCGATCGGAGCCGACACGAAGTGGTCGATGCAGAATCGGCACCGATAGCCATCGGTGCCGAAGGCTAATTAAGCCAGAATCGGCTCCAGCGCCGATCTCGACTCAGAACGGTGGAGCTGAGGCCGCAGGCTTTGACACAGAAGCCTGGGCCTTGGAAGATTTGGCAGTCTTGGATGGAGCCGACTTAGCCGGAGAGCCCTCCCCCTAAGTATTAATTTGTTTCTTCTTTCCTGCAGGACTCTCTGGCTGAAGGAATGACATATAGCACAGGAGTCCTGCAGGTGAAGAGGCCCCAGGCAATACAGGCAAGAAGTGTGACCGTCTGTCAGAGACATCTTCTGACAGCACGAGTCACACTTCTTAAAGCCTGAGACCCTCTCTTTTGACATGGTGTAACACAACACCCACACACACCAGTCAAAGAATTAAATTAAATTAAATACACCAAAAAGGTATACTAGAAAAACACACACACACACCCTAATGGGGGGGGGGATGGGATGGGTAAAGTTTGACTAAAAAAATTAGAAGAGACAGGGAATTTTCTGTCAGAAAATCTTTAAAATTAACTTAAAACTAAAATTTAAAGGGTTTTTAGTAAAAAGGGGCTAAAATATCAAAGTAGTAAATCACTTACCAGGAGCTGGTAAAAGGAGGACCTCATAAGCGAAGTGGCAAACGAGATCTGGGTACTTGCATCATGGGATATGGGGCTGCCTTGAGCTGGTAAAAGTGACTCTCGAGCTTAGCAAGTGCCGAGTCGGAGCCGAGGGATCGGCTCCGAACCCATCAAGCAAGAATGAAGGCGAGATTGACAACTTAACATTGATCATTTCACTCCGGTGGATATAATGCTTCTAACTTTAACTGCCATTGGAATTCTTTGGCCTATAATATATCCTTCCAGGGACCCCCTCTTGGGTTCAAATCAACCTTATCTATACCAAAAATCAAAAAAACTGTGACTATTAAATTGCCCAATGTGTTTAGCCAAAGAATTTGTACTCCTACCATGTTTAATATCTAGCTGGTGTTCATAAATATGTTCCTTAAAGTGTCTTATGGTTTTATCCACATAATAGCATGTACACACTTTGCACACAGCAATAAAGACAATACCCTTGGTGTTGCAATTACAATAAAAGGGTGGGTAAAGTATTCTACCATTGACTAAGAGTGAATTCCCTTCCTTGATCTATAAACACTGTGAACAGCTTCCAGACTTATAAGTCCCAGTTCTCTCATTGTGTGTTCCTGGCCATTCAAGGTGATCTTTAATAGAGTTCCCTTTTTGAAATACCACCTTTGGTTCATTCCCAATACATTCAACCACCCCTTCAAAGCAAGAAGAAAATATTCCCATTTTTCTTCAGTATCTGAACTATACTGGTGTGATCTAAATTGTAGGTTGTGATAATTGCATGTGTAAACCTATCATTACCACTTTTTACTGTAGCTGTTACATCCCCAAGGTGTACTTCTTTGTCCCTCAAAATAGGTTTGTATAAACCCTCCTCTCTTTTCCTAACAACTTCACTATAAATAGTGGAAATAAGAAGTTCAGGGTAACCATGCTGCGTGAGCATTTTCTTCATTTTTTCGCCCTCCTATACAAAAGATCTTTCCTCCAAAACCAAACGTGCCAACCTAACATATTGGCCTTTGACAAAGCCCTTCTTTTGGTGGTACAGATGACTGCTTTCATAGTGAAGGAGACTATTAGAATAGATGGGCTTACAAAAAATATTGCTACCATTTTTCTGTTGGATGTAGTCTTTACTAATTTCCACATCCAAATAACTAATACTGTTTTGATACATACCGAAGGTAAATTTAAAAAATACAATGGTACTGTTACAATAATCAAGAAAAGAAGCAATGACATCCTTTGGCCCCTTCCAGGCAATGAATATGTTGTCCATAAAATGACAATAAACATCCCAGTGTTTTTCATAGTGACACCCCTTGAGAAACCTTTTCTCCCGTTCCAACATGATGATGTTAGAAAAAATGGGGGCACAAGTTGCCCCCATGGCCACTCCACATTTCCACAAAAAATATTGCCCTACAGCTTCCATCAGAGTAACTAAAACATAAACTTCATTGTTAGAAAAATTACCTGTGGAAAATAAAAAATCCTGGAACCACTCAATACCCAACTCATATGGGATGACATTAAATAAATTGACAACATCAATGGTCAAAAAATAATTTAATCTCTAAATGGTAGGTTTCTAATTTTCCTTAAAATATCCCCAGAATCCTTGCATACAGTGGAGTAAGCCTCTAGACATTTCTTTAATTTAATATCTATATACTTTGCAAGAAGGTGCACTTTGGGCTTGGGTACATTGACAATGGGATGAAGGGGGTCCACCAAATCCTTGTGTATTTTAGGAAGTCCAAAGATGGCCGGAACAATAGGATGTTCACAAACCAAAAAAATTCTATTCTTTAAAGGAAATGGCCTCCTGGTCAAACATATATTTAACTAAATAGTTTATATGTACATAGGACAAATTTACTATATTCACAGAAGCTTCTTCATACATGTTGTCATCAAATAACAGCATATTCATTTTATTACAGTATTCCACCTTGGTCATAACAACAACCCCCACCCTTGTCTTATAAGTCTCAGCTTTTTATCCAAGCACAAAGTTTTAAGTAAATTGTGTTCTGCAGAAGTAAGATTGATTGACAAACATTTTGCAATACCTTCCTCAATTCAAACTCACAGATTTTTTTCAAAAATAATGAGAGGTAACTGTAAGGGGGGATTAAACAAGTGTTTGTGAGTAAATCCACTAGTATATTGTTGTTCTTCATTGTTTTAAACAATAAACACAGGTGTAGCTTTCTCAGAAACAATTTGAAATCAATTAGTGCATTCTCTATCTTAGCACACCCTGAGGGTATAAAATTAAACCCCTTACTTAGGAGCAAAGTATGTTCAACATTAAGAGTATGTTCAGAATAATTATATAGGTGAAAGCCACCTTCAAAGTTAGAAACAATTGTTGGACCAGTCTGCACCAACTCCTCATCACTCAACCAGGAAACAAAAGTAAAATCAATGTCCTTGTCTATCTCTGTTGCCATTGTGGGTTGAAGTTGGAAGATCCCCTCCACTGATTCTGATAGGGTTGCTGCTGCTTCTGGTTCTGATTCTGGTTCCTCAGGCATTCCAAATGCCTCGAAGGGGCCTGTTCTAAAGGGATGTCCTGTCCATTTGGTTCAAAATTAGCCTGTGACTCCATATTGTCATCTTCAAGGTTAGCCCCAGTACTGCGCGGAACATTAGGTAAAGGATAGGCATGCCCCCTACTGTATTCAAGCCTATCCCTCTCTATTTTTTGAGTTTCCAGTTTCTGACATCATGAGAAACCCTATCTTACAATCTTTTAAAAATACTGCTCAAAATTATAAAATACTAGTTTGGACAATAAAGATGATGAGAAATTGGATAACCTTCTGGAAAACTGACTTTTTCACTGTTAAACTGAAAACACATATCAGTAGTGAACCTGCTCCTATTCATTTGTGAAATAGTGTGCCATTAATCATAACAGCAACAACTTCTCCAACCACCAAATATAATACAACCAAAAGATCCACGTGAGATAGCAAACCTGGATAATCTCTAGATCCAGATGGCTTCAAATAAGGATTTTATAAATCCTCAAATATTATCCAAAATATTATTAGTAATATTCAAAGACATGTTCTTAATAGGCATTTAGATATTTATTTAAACAGGCCTGAAAGCTGTCTTAATCCTTAACCTCAACCAGGACCCCCTGGATCAAACAAACTATACTAGACTACATTTTCTAATAAATTTTGATATTAAAGTTTTAGCCGCTGGTATGTCAGCAGGTTAAAAAACTAATTCAATTTATTATTTCTCCTTTTCAATCAGTCAGCATGTTAAATAAACTAATCCAATTTATTATTTCTCCTTTTCAATCAGTTAGGATTCATAAAATCAAAACAGACCAGTGATCAAACCCTTAAACTGAAAACTCACCAAGAGCTAATTGCACATGGTAATAGTAAACTGTGTATATAAAGTCTATATACTTCAAATGCATTTCATTCAATTGATATTCCCTTTCTGATGAAAGTCTTAAACAAGTCTGGGATTCATACTTCTTTTCTCAAAGTCTTATTGTCTCTTTACATGAACCCATCAGCAGAGCTGGTTATCAATAAATATTTATCAGACCCAATCATAATTAAACAAGGTGTCAGACAAGGTTGTTCACTTTGAGTTTATTTAAACTTATTCATATTATTTTTTAATCATATAATAAAATTGTCAAATTCACTTGCATACATATTTTGATAACAGCCTTTGTAGATGATACAAATATTTACCCAACTTTGCCAAATTCAGATTTTCCCCAAATTTAAAGTCTGTCAGCATATTCTCTGTTTTTTTTTAATTGTAAATTAAAGGTGACTAAAATAATCATCTTCCTTTTAAATCACAACTATGACTATACAGATACTTCTATGTAAATGTTTCTATATTGGATGGAGTCAAACCCAAATCATTAACATATTTTGGGAATACAATATAATCAAAACACAAACATAAAACTACAGTCAAATATAGTTAAAGGTTGACAAAATACTCAAAGAGATATATCTAGATGGAATATGATAAATGTATTGTTCTTATCAAAAATCAAATGATCAAAATCAATATATACTTTAAATTATGTTTTTTTATCTACCACCATTCCAATTAATAACCAAGCAATTCTTCAACAATATTACATCCCAGTCAAAAACATTTATTTAAAACCATACATCTGTAAGTTTAAGCTATGCAAAACATATGACCCAAAAATAAATGAAAGCATTGTAATTCCTGATTTTTTTACTTTTCTTATATTATTGTTACCTCAAGTAGATTCATACAAATTTAAATGCCAACCCATCAAAGAATGACTGACAACCAATGTCAGTAAGAACGTGGAATAACCATATACAAAATGTAAAAAGGCAACTATTTAGGTTTTCTTTTTTGAACAAGCAGTATATATTCAATCCTTTAAAATAAACAACTTTTAGAATAACTCAATCTTCTCCTTTCAAAAATGAATGAAACTTTTGCTTTTAAATGAAACCATCATAATATTTCAGCACATTAACTACAATTCAATTTTAATCTTAAATTAAACAACAAAATGCTTGACCACTCCATCTCTCCCTTCTGAAAAATGAAACATTTTTGGGCTTATTATCCAAAAATTGGAATTGTTAGAGCACCTAAAATTAGAGCATTCACTACCTAAAGGTCATATACTAATCTTACATCAAATGTGTGATCTCCTTTAAATAAGTATATTACAAATGCTATTGTTAATGAAAGAATATCCTTTTTAAAACCATTAATTAACACATTACAAGGAAAAAAATATATTTCTAAAGCCTTCATGTGTGTGTGTGTGTGTGTGTGTGTGTGTGTGTGTGTGTGTGTGTGTGTGTGTGTGTATGTATTCCAGTTTTTAAAAACATGGCTTAATTATGACCAGACCCTTTTTCAAGATAATACAATAGAAAAAGACACCTGAATATTAAATTAATTCATCTCAGGAAACATTTATACCCAGTTTGTGATTATTAGCAATGACTATTTTACTTCACTAAATTTTTTTCATTTAATCCTGGTCATACATTTTTTTGCAAAGCCTGTTCTGCAGACTAGGGGACTTATTGTACATTTGTTAGAATTGTCCCTATACAAAGACAACTGTGGGAGACATTAAAAGCCAAACTTTCTACTTTAGAAAATAATGATATGATTTTGATTTGTTATTTTCCACATTTTTTCCAGACAGACTAAATCTAACAGATGTAACATTTGTAATCATTTTATTTAGATTAGCAAAATCTTATATTTCCAGGAACGTATTGGATTCAAAGCTAACTTTTTGGGATAACTTCCAAGAGATCACCCTAAAATATATAAAAAATTGTAAACTAGTATTTCAGGACAAGAATGATAAGTCTTATCCAGTAGAGTGTTGGGAAATTATTTTAATTATTTGTTCAATCCTGTTTACCTATTCTTTATATTAACCATCCATTGCATCATGGTTGGATGGTACTAAGGTATTATCTATTCTCAGATTATATAAATTCTATATTGTCTCATCTCATGTCCTTACATATAAAAATCGTATGCTAATTTTATCTTTCTTGTTTACTTGAATATGTAAGACAGAGATAATTGTTCTAAACAATAATAAACATGTTTTTGCAATGTTTACATTAGACAAAATATTTTGCTCTTGCATAGCTGTTTAATATCTGTGCATGTTAAAAGTACTTTAAAGTTGTCTATACATCTTATTTTAATTATATTAGTTCTTATAAAATGTTCATTTTTCAAATGTGTGAATATAATATAATATATGATGTTTTAAGAATAAATACATTTAAACAGTGTGAAAGCAAGAACACGGGACCATATCAGTAAAATGAAATGTATAAAACTTTTGCATTATTGAAATAAGTGTTTAGATCGAATTCTATTTTTGCAGAGTTCATTAAAACTCCTTTACATGATTATAGTGAAATATATTTCAGAAAATATCTGCATAAAAATGTGTGTGATTCTTATCTGTGGGGAATCTACCCTCCTAAACATGATTAATGAACTTGGATGCCATGGAGAGCATACTTCAGAAAAGTCTGGCTTGTGAAAGAAAGATATTTTCTAGCAATGTGACCACAAGCAGTTTTATTGAGGTTAATAACATTATTTCTAGTTCCTGGTCTCTGGATCTGTCAATGGATCATTTTTGTTCAACTGAAACAGCTACATGGCAGGCTAGTCTGTTAGGCAGCATGCTGTATCAAGCATTTTATCAGACTGGCTTTCTAGATCAACACAAATCAAAATAATGTATCCTAGAGAGAGATAGAAGAAGAAATTACAACAAGGGGACATGATTTCTCATTTTATTCCTGTATCTAAAATTGCCAGAGAGTTGAATGAGAATAAATGTGCAGTGCAAACTAAAACACATAAGAATGTCATTTATAAATCTAATGGGCTAACCTCTGTAACATAACATGTTTTTTTTCTCCTGTTATAAAGTTTGCTGATTTTAGTTGACTACTAAGGGCAATTTTTTTTTTTAAGTTTTCCATTGTATTTGGTAATAGTTGGGATAATTAGATTTATGTATTTGTCCATATGGACATAAAATCTCCTTAGTGTAGCTGGCTTCTGTGTCAAGGTCAGCACTAGTATTATAGGCAGATTTGTAGATTTCATTAAATAATTGCATAAAGTTCATTCTTTGGTACCCTTAAATATGGAGACATTGGTACATGGGGTATGATGGTTCTGGTAGTAAATTTCATGAACTTATCGTCCAACTTAACTCAAGAAAGTGAGATCAGCGGATAGGAACAGTTAGAAGCAATATCCATGTCTAGCTTGGTGAGATGGGAATCTGTGTGCCTAACAAATGGCCCACCAAGCACTAACACATTTTTATGAGAGGCTAGTTTAGTACTACTTGATTTGAAACAACTTTACCATTGCTGTCATGTTGCAAAAGGGGTGCATTTGTTAATGAACTTTGCCTGAGTCCTGCTACTTGAGTTATAAGAGGCATAAACAAGCATCTTTTTTTTTTAATAGAAAGTATATTTTCTTTGAAGATGAAGTTGTGGCAGAGATGAATGCGTGACTATATGTACTCATGGTGCATTTTTATTGGTTCTCAGAGGGATGCCTCTGTATTAGCTAGGTATTTACACCTCTCACAGATAGACCTTCCTATAGGTGTTCATTATCAGTGACCAAAAGGTAGTTGCTGTACTGTCTTGGGATACCAAGTGCTAAAAGCTAATGATAAAATAGGTGCAAGTTTGCTGACTCTTTATTTTGTCAAGTGTTTTAAGTGTAAGTTGGCTAAGTGCTCAAGGAAACTAAAGGAGGCTAAGGAGTGGCTGGAAGGTACTATTGGTGATGCCAACCAGGTGACATGCAGCACAAGGCTGTGAGAAGAGAATTTAACATGCAGTAGTGGTCCAACAGTCCAAATCACAGTGTGTTTATTCTTCTAGCACAGCTAAAAACAGATCAGCGCAGTCTAGAGAAGACTAGCATTAGCAAATGCTACATTGTGATTCTTTTTCCCTTTCCCAGGGACACTGTATGCTTATCACAAGAGTACATAAGGGATAGATTTTTTGTAATAAACTTTTATAGAAAAAATCCAAACAAGTAAACCTGTAATGATTTGCAAAAGCATCATAATAACAAGAAAGAACAAAAACACATGAATATATATATATATATATATATATATATATATATATATATATATATATGTGTGTGTGTGTGTGTGTGTGTTTGTGTGAGTATCTATACAAATATATACATATATATATATATATATATTTGCATATATGTATATATATTTTATATATATATATATATATATATATATATATATATATATATATATATATATATATATATGTATATATATATATATATATATATATATATATATATATATATATATATATATATATATATATATATGGTTCTATTTTCAATAAATGAAATTCCGATCCACTGAATTTCACTCACCTGATCTTCATCCACTGAAGCTCCATTTAAATAAAGTAACAAAGTGCTGAATTCCTTTCACAAGGAATGGAACCACTTAACCACAATGCAACAGAAAGCAACTCAGCCCACCAAAGTGGGGGACTTTGTCCCCCACACCCTTCATATTTAAATATACCAACTCTGAGATCACACTACACGGGGAGAGGGCACAGTTCACTATGGTGGTCAAGTGGTTCCTTTCCCTGTGAAAGGAATTTGGCAGTTCATTACCTCGTTTAAAGTGAGTTTCGGTGGATGAAGATTGGGTGAGAGAAATTTTGTGTATTGTACCTTTGTTTATTGAAAGTAGATCCATATATATATATATATATATATATATATATATATATATATATATATATATATATATATATATATATATATATATATATATATATATATATATATATATATATATATATATATATATATCAATATAAAAAAACCATTGCAATGTCTTTGTAGAGCCATCTAAAATAATTATCCACCTGTTCAAATTTGACAACATAATCAGTGCAATATATACAGTTCAGGCAGAAAAGGTACTGACCACATTGTATACCATGAATTCTGTTACAGTATGCTCAAATTAGTGTACTTAGTTAAGGATTCTGACCCAAGTAAATAGTATATCTGAAAGTAAAGCCAGAGTTCATCTTTGTCTGAACCACCAGTAAACATGTCATCTGAAACTCTTCAGGACATATTATAACAGAGTAAGAAAAATATGTGATTTACATTATCAGTTTATCTTAATACATACCCTGAACAACATAACATAAATCCTAAGCAAGTTTAGTTTGTCTCAAATGCTCTTATTCAGAGTTCACAGACTATATTGTGCTGTGGCCACTGGTATGCTAAGAATGGCTAACAGTTTCACTAATTCATATCTTTATATGAGGACATACCCAGCACATTTCTACCACCACCTTCTTGGTGTCTTCACCTTCTATTCAAGATTTACTTCTTGTAGTTTCATTTTTTTTCCTCACCACATTTGAAGATACTATATCAAGAGAAGTGACAGGTGTCCAACATCTGTCATTACTCCTTTGCCCATCTTCTAATCTGATTTACATGCTTTGTTGCGTTCCCTTTTTACATTCATCTGATCACCAACATGTGAACAACTAGAATTCTCCTTCTGCCCCTCCTACTTTCCTTACTAACATCTCAGTATTCACTTCCTTTCCTGTTTCCATATGTTCTGTGTCCCTCTCATCATAGCCATAAAATACATTACACTACACTGCTACCAGTTCCCGCATTAACCTTGTTCTTAAATCAAACCCTGCATCTCTGTCAGACTGCATTCCATTCCCCTTAATCATGTGACTCATGCTTTAGTTATGGTCACAGAGTCAGTACCATCTTCAGTGAGTTAGTTAAGGTTGCTGACTACTCGTATTACCCTGGACTCTCAGATACATTACAGTACAGTGTCGTCTATACATCCTTTTTAGCCTGCTCCTAGTGATATCCTCTTCCACCATTGTGACCCCTCTCGCTTGCTTCTCCTTTTGACTTTTCTAACAGTAACGCATGCCACTTCCAAACACTACCCCCCTGTCAAACTCTGTCACAACAGATGGAATGTTAAGGGACTTAGAGACTAGATAAGCTTATTGTCTTACTTTGCATTCAAGCTAATATAACAGTGATCACTCTGGAAAAAAAATCTAATGTGAATCATGCTTATTTCTTAATCAGATAACTTTTGTCTTAATCAGATAACAAAAATCAGAGCTGCGCCAGAAAATTAAGCAGGGATTAATAGGCCATGTCATTAAAGCGAACAAAATGGCAGCCTATGCTGATAGAAAGTTTAACTTAATGAACAATATTATGACTCCAACAATAAAAAGTCAGAATATAGTGAAATATAAGCCATTGCAGTGTTACAGTCTGAACACTAATATGCAACTCAGTGTAATGTAACAGTTTGTTTCACGTTGATAGTCAGTAAGTCATTATTTAACTGACATATTCAGAAGCTTAGCATTATCCTGGTTACAGTATACAGAAATATGCATTCATCAACTCCTAGCTAGTGTGAGTGCAAACGTGTCTATGAGTATGAGTGTGTCATTGTGTACTTGCACACGTTCACTTCTGGGCAACACATCAATATGATCACTTCTTACAATGTGCACTTCCTATCCAAAAAAATAGTAATAATGTTTCCGGAGATATGTGTATTTATATTTTTTCAAGGCCTTCCCTTTCAATAAACTCTGTAGACAGGCAAGGTTGTTATGTTTAATGCTAATGGAGTATGTCAGCTTAGGCGAGGCACAGTTATTTTTTATTGTTACTTTTGTTGCTATAATGTGCGTTATATTAAATGTAACTCTTTTGGTTTCTTATCACATATTACTATTCAGCAATGATGGTCAGACATTTCTGTTACTGAATGCATTCACATATTCCAAGCCAACAGAAATAAATGTTCAGAATGTCTATTCAAAGTTTTACAATGCATTTTCCTCAAACAGGCCTTATCTGCAATTTATAATTTTGCTGTTGCCAACTGATTTGCTAATAGTTAAACAGTGCAACTCTTAGCAAGAGTGGGAGCTAAAATCTCCAAAGTATATTATAACAGGGTAAGAAAAACTGAGTTACATTCTCAGCTTATATGCATTACATGCCCTGGACAATACAGTTATAAACCTAAACAATTACAGATGCCTATGAGGTACAGGTATACAAAGGCCAAGCAAACTGATATCATGTGTGTACATCATTTTAAAAGAGGCCTTCATATTATCAGTGCAATATTATGATGGCCAGGTTACTTAACATGAGTGACAATGATTATTATGGTAATAATAATGATATAAACACCACCACCTCACGCAGCTACATATAACGTCTGAGGGCTTGCTGGGAAAAGATCCTAAATTTGTTTTCCATCCTGCAAAAAGGAGGCAAGCATAATAATTCAAGGATTTCATAGTGTACTGGAAGAATTGTGACTTGCCTGAATTTTACAACACTAGGGTAACAACTGCTGCCATCGTAGCATAAGTAGGGCAAATAAGATAGATTTGGCAGCATTTTGATCACTGGCTAAACTAGATCTGTCATTATTTCCTACAGAGCCAATGTCATAAGTATTGTTAGGAATGTAAGTACTAGTATCTCTGGCATACATAGGTGGCAGTGAAATTGACAAATGTGTGTTATGTCAATGGCTGAGTAGTCGATTACATATGGTCAACTAGGCAGGTGTTCAACAGGTGTGTGAAAGTGATCTACACCAGGAAAGGGAATATTCTCTTTCCCTGGGATTGTGCCATCTCAGAGTTAGTATACATAGTTAGCTGGGGGGTGGGGCACACTAGTGCAGCACCTGGCACGGGGGTTCAGGGAGGCTTACCCCACTGCAAAAACAATGTTTTACTTTGTGTTTTTTCTGTGAAAGTTGGATGCACCAAGGCTGATTTTCACTGCATGCATAGTAAGGT
>NC_056726.1:280195871-280198371 GCF_019279795.1 Protopterus annectens | reverse complement strand
ATCTACAAACAAAATGCAAGCTAGAAACCAATTTACACTTCCTGTCCTAACTTACAGTTTTGGAGTGACTGACTGGCCCCAAAAAGTGTTGGATAGATTAGACAGGAAAACAAAAAGAATGCTTCATGCTCATCAAATGATTTGTAAAAGTTAGTGCATAACAAGATTATATATTACCCATTCCGAAGGAGGTATGGGCCTCTTTACAATTGATGATTACATGTATAAATCTGCATTTGTGGGACTGCATATAAATCTGCTAGCCTCACAAGACTCAAACATAGTGAACGTTTTAAAACACGAGGAGAATAAATCTAAAATGACTTCCCTTCTATGTGTAGCAGAAGCATATCAGCATCAAGAGGGAATGGAAATCAAACCCATAAGCAGATAAAAATCAGGCAGCAACTGAATGTGACAAAAAAAAACAAAGAAAGAATATAAGGTGAAGGATCAGATGAGAAGGCAAGAAATATGTGAAATGCATAAATATAGCTGCAAGTACAGAAAACTCCTGGAAGAACCTAATGTTTATCAGGACTGAATGCAGGAATGGTTAAGGAAAGGCGAATGCAAACCAAAAGATGAAAGGTTAATATTGACAGGCCAAGATAGTGGCCTACATACACATTGGTTTACAAAGTCCACTGAACATGTGGGTGAAACAGAGAAATATAGGTTTTGTAAAACAGAACTGGAAACAGTGGCACACCTTGTTGCTGGCTGTGACATACTAATGGCAGGACTGTATATTAAAATGCATAATAATGTGGCAAGACTGTTGCACTGGGGATTGTGTAAATATTATAATACTGAAGTAGCTAAAAAACACTGGAAACATGAGCCACAAAGCGTTATAGAAAATGAAGAAGTCTACATCACATGGGATCACCCATTGCCAACAGTAAAAAAGATAGATGTGAGAAAACCAGATATAGTGGTCCATGAAAAGAAGAAAAAAGTAGCATTGATCATTGAAATCACTACACCCAGTGACTACAGTGTCTTGCATACAGAGAGAGACGCAAAGTCATAAAATATCAGAATTTGCAGGCAGAAACGAGAGTAATGTGGAAGAAAGATACCCAGCAGTTCCAATAGCAGTAGGAGCAATGGGTCTTATTAAAAAGAATATACAATCATATTTAGACATATTACCAGTACATGTAACTCCATACAAATTGCAGGAGTCATTACTGGACACATTGCAGGTGCTGAGAAGAGCACTTCTGAATGATATCAAGGACTGAAACAATACCAGTTTCATGAACTGTAATCATACTTTGACTTAGGAATGGGGTCCATTCCTGTCATGGTATTAGAAACTCAAAATATTTGGAGAGATTAAAAAGTGAAAAACTGTATTATACTCACAGATGATCTTAAGTATCAAGGTCATATATTTTGTTAAGGTTATCAAACAGCAGTTCTGTGTTTAGGATTTCATTGTTAGCCACTGATATTCTAACAGATGAAGACACACATGTATAACTTATTGCTTTACAAATGTAATATGTTCTGAATTTATTTTAATACAGTAGTAACAGTAGCTTAACATACATGTTTTTTGGAATCATTTTTAATATGTTGAGTTTCACTTCTAAATGTCTTAACAGCTTAATTTATTTATTTCATATTTGTTTACTGGGAAAGTCCGACTTGGAACAAAGCCAATTTTCAGCAGAGGGCTGGGGAAAGATGTATGCATGTCTTTGAAATGTGGGAGGAAACCGGAGCACCAAGAGGCAACCCACTCAAGCACAGGGAAGACATGCAGACTCCGTATAGAAGGCACCCCAGCCGATAACTGAACCAGAGAACCTCTTGCTGTGAGGTGACAATGCTACCGCTGCACCAGTGCGGCATCTAAATCTTAACTGTATAATGTATTAAAAAGGACTGTTCAGGAGTTCTTCATAAGGCCTTCATGGCAATGCTTTATAAATTTATGGATAAATGAATGCAGTTGGAATGTAGTTTATGGATTGTGCAACTCATCCCAGTGTAGCTAAATGACATAATAAATTTTATTGACCTCTTTATATGTGGCCATCTGTTCTGTATCTCTGTATTGTATTATCTCTAAATGTGAGATATTCACAGGGGGATCTTTAATAGTCATCTGAAATTTCACTAGAAAATGACAAGAGTGGTCTTGGTTTAAATTTTCAGTAAAGAAATGGCACATTGAGTTAAGAACAGCACCTACTTAATTGTGCTCTATTAGCTGAACATGAATGTGATCCCAAAGTTCGTTGGTATATAATTTGCATCATTTTAACCTCTAGCCACAGGAGCAAAATTGAAACTAGCTGACCCTTAGGCACTAACATAAGATGAAGGCCGTATCTGTGTATCTCAGAAAGATTTGTGCAGACATGCATATCTATCTATATGCCTACCTATATATCCACATACCTATCTACCAATCTGTCTTTAGCTTTGTCTTTATCTATATTTATATCATCTGTAGGAATACCCATGTCCTTTTGGATATCTA
>NC_056726.1:280073371-280193371 GCF_019279795.1 Protopterus annectens | reverse complement strand
TTGGGTTGAGATAAGGTTAGGATTTGGGCTATGTTACAGTTAGCATTAGAACATGACCAGGGTATGAATTACTTTTTTTTTCATACAGGTGTTTCTAGAAGCAGTAAAAGTGCCTGGAGCCGAAGTTAACAAAGCTTAGAAATAATTGTGGCCAAAAGAGACAGCAGAATCCATCAAAAGCATGATCATGCCTACTGATAGCACATAACACATACTTATTGATATCTGTTACAAGTTTAATGTAGACCATGATTTTCAAATGTGACAGATTTACTGTAGGGTTGATAAACTTCACATAGCTATGGGCAAGGCATATGTTTCTGTGATTTGCCATTTCCACAAGATAAATAACATTTCAACCTCAGTTTGTACTTACCAGCAGTCAGATACTATATTATTTTGCAGTCTTAAAAAATAAATTTGTCCACCTGTGTAAATTATTTTTACATCTACAATGTACTGGTAAGGCACGAGTCAACTGAGATTTTACATATGTGTATATTCAAACACTCGATATAATTCTTAACTTGCTTGTGATACAGTATTTTGTGACATGCTTCCTTTACTGCTGAAAATTTTGGATGCTTTATATGCAAGATCTGTCTTGTAGCAGCACAAAAGCTATAAGATTTACCACCAGGTGCTACAATGCAGAGTTTTAACTTCCTTGCTATGGTGCTTTTATGAAAACAGACTATCAAAAATGTCTCCTTCTGTGCAAACAGCAATAGGAAAGTCATACAGGAGGGACTTTTATTATACTATGTTATGACAAGGGCTGTTATGAGACAGATCATGATACAAGACCTATATTTTCTGCTTTATGGGATGGACTTTATGACTTATTACTTTGTAAGAAAAAGGCAACTTATTTAAGTCTTGTGGTTTGAAAAAGACTTTTATTTTATATGCTTAATACACGGATGTGTTCTGTTCTACCCAAGTCCATAATCTCTTCATTCAGATGGGGTGTTTTTCCAAAGTTTGCAGCTATAACTGAAAGAACTAGTCTGATGTCAATCAGTGGTAAGGCCTTGCAGAAGTTAAAACCTTAATTATCAGTTCTAATTATTTATCAATTAGATAGGACCATCCAAACATAATTTCATCTTTTGTAGGGAAATCAGGGAATACTGGGTCACTCAGTAAGAACCACAAATCACAAAGTATTTAGCTGTAGACCAAAGGAGTCTAAGCCATGACTACACAATGAAACCGATTACTAGTTAGTGGTGTGATTGTGCACCGTTTTCTGACAATATACCTTACAAAGTATCAGGTGCATTCTTAAGGATGCTTTCACAAAGGTTAGAGATGGTAATGTTAAAAATGGTTCTTGCCATAATCATTCTGTATTGTGACACTTTAATTTTTATAAGGGGATTTCAACAGAGATTTTATATATGTGCATATTCAAACACTCCTTAATGTATTTCTTAACTAGCTTGTGATGCAGTATTTTGTGGCATGCTTCCTTTACTGTTTGAAACTACAATTAAAGCAATTAAAGGAACTGGATATAATTGCATCTGTTTGATGAAAGAGTGGACTGTGTTTCTCTTGGAAAAGAAGCTGCAACAAAGTTAGGAAAGTTATTGAAAATGGACAGAATCTTTGTCCTTTTACTTTAGAATTGCATACATTACAGCACCAGCATTTTTTACAAGCCATAACAGCCTTTCACACCACAATAAGTCCTTCATCAGCATCATCACCCCTCTCAGAAATAGGACAAGCATTAGCTTCTCACCTATACCTCACTGTAGGCCAATAGTTTATGATACATATATTTTCTGTTCTGGATATTTTCACACAAAGAAACATAGCACTTAATTGTGTGCATTGACTTTGTGGACATTTTAGGCCCAGTTGGCATCTGTCTTATTTAGCAGAGATTACAAGGAGCATGCTTGCTGATTACTTACCCTATACCAAGTAAAATCTTAGTTCAAATTTCAGTTTAATTTTTTAATTTGCTGTTAATGGAAGGAGAGGAGGGGAAAATGTCACCATGTAGCAGTCTTCCTTACTTCCCCGAGTAACATTTGACAATGGGATCTTTGTTGATCCCTGCCCTAAGGCAACATTTAGCATGGCACACTTTCTAGAAAAACAACAGCCCTAATGTCTACTTGATTTCATCAAATAATACTACTGGTATTAACATTATTGTTATTATTACACTTGATAACATTGTGTGCTGTTTGTGTTGGCTGCAAGATGTAGAAGGATGAAGCCCTGACTATGACACAAGTGACCAGGGTTTGGTTACCAATCACAGCACAGGAGGAGCTAGTGGGAGGAAAGAGAGGAGTGAAGGAGTAGTGCACACTCACTTTTCATTGTTGTTGCTAGAGATCTACTGGGGAGGCATGCAACCACTGTGTTTTATATGTTATCCATAAACATGGCAGTGTATTCACCAGCAGCAAAAAAAAAAAAAACAAGGATACTGATGATGCAAAGGGCTGCTGTGGAGGCGGGGCTTAGCCTCAGGTTTCATATTGCAAGTCCCTGACAAGATAGCCCCATAAGCACAGAGGTGATACACATACCTCATAAAAGTCCATAACAAGGGAAATATGAGCATGTTCTCAGCATATAAGGCATAAGGATTAATAACTGCCACCGTCAGTATGACAGTATCTCCCTGGTCACCTGACTTTTACCTGAAGGGGAAGAAATGGGAAAAAATATACATCCTAAAAATGCACATTGAAAATATATTAAAACTTTGTGTTAATAATAATAAGAAACTATCATTTGAATATGATGTAAACTATTGGTAAACATTACACCACCTATGATTTCCTTTTCAACCCGTTATAGACAGAAATATTGTCATTAAGATTCAGAGGTATAGCTACATCAACCCGTAATTATCTAATAATTTTCTGAGGCAGAAAACAGTTCTTCCGGTCCACCATATATAGAGTCCACAATCTTTTCCAAAATTAAAAACATAAAACTAAAATTAGAAACACTATTCTGATGTCTTGCCAATGTACTTTTGTCATCAAGTTTTGAAAGACTGTAAATATGTTGGTATATTCTTTTGTTCAATGAACTCATCCATTTTGCCAGTATAAACACTAGGCAGGACCACACTATTAGTTCTATAGTTATATCCACCTTTTCTCTCAGTTTATTGATGTGCTTCAAAATTCCAGCACAGTCTTCTGTGTTGGCATAACTGCATTGATTACATGTATCACATGCCTTACACTCGATGTCCTCCTCCTGGTCTACGTCTAAAAATGTCTTTGTTGTTTTTCCTCTTATAAATAAAACTAGGAAATACCTCATCCGAGAAACCTATCAGTTCAAGATCATCCGAATATTGCAATTTTTCCTCTATAACTTTCTTATGGCTGCAGAATCAACTGAAAATTGCAAAACTATTGCCTTGTCATGATTTAGTGCATTATCATGGTCCTTCTTATTGCTGTTAACCCCAGTTGTGTTGCTGTCAAACTTCTTTTCTATAAATTTCAAACCTAGTCTAATAATTGGTCTGTATTTATCATTTCCACAAGCTAAGACATCTTTCATGATGTCATCAATTATAATTACAGGATATCCTCTATGTATGAACATATCCCTCAAAAGTTCAAATTCTTGAACCCTGCCAGTCCTCCCTTGATATCAAATGGGAAACTCTGGAAAACTGACATCTGAACAACCCCCATTTTTGGTGTAATGGATGACAACTGTTGAAGCAAAGGAAATAATTACTAAATGTAGGTTTCCTGTAACATCTAGTTTTGAGCTTACCATCCTTTTCCTTAAATACATCTACATCCAAAAAATGGCTGCCATTAGTCAAAATGGTAGAGGAAAACTTAAAAAAAATAATGAACCATCCAAAAATTAAATAAACTTATTAATATCCTCTGTTTCTCTTCCCTGTAACATAAATATATTATCCAAACATTGGACATACTACATAATATAATGCTTTGAATACCAGCTCTCTTCCCTTCCAACACAATACTACATTAGTGAAAACTGGGGCAAATGCTGCCCCCATGGTAACACCTTGTACCTGTCAGAAGTATTTGCTTTTGAAAAAAAATAATTTAATAATAAAATCCCACGATCCCCTAAGAATATGACTATCATTACAAAAAACATTATTTAGTTTTCCATTCACAAATTTAATTACAGGTTCTATTATCAAGCCTCTAGCTGAAACAATGGACCTCATGGGGGTCACTTATAGCTGAATAAATTTTAGGTATACCAACATGTTTTTGAATCTCAGGATATTCTACCATAAGAAATTGAATCAAAGATAATTGTATGGCATCACGTAAAAATAATTCATCTATGTACATGTTAATTTTGTAATAAGCCATAGAAATCTCAAAATAAGCATGAAGAACTAGTTTACAGAACATAATCTTTAAATCTCTGTCTCTCTTACTCCCTCTCTATATATATATTTATGTGTGTATACATATATATATATATATATATATATATATATATATAAACAAAAGTCAAGCTATGCATATTCATGGCATCGAGGTATAAAACATAATTTAATAGTGCCATGTGACACTATTAAATTGTGTTTTATATCTCGATGTGGTGAACACACATAGATTGACTTTTGTTTCTACATTTCGGATTACTGCTGTATCTTCTTTATCAGCCTTACATATATATATATATATATATATATATATATATATATATATATATATATATATTCTTTACATATATCATGGATCCACTCCCATGCATTCAGCACATCTGGCAACAAGCACCTTTCAGCACTCATTTCCATAGCAGGTATAGGTTTTACAGGATTGAGTTGCTAGTCTGATGCCTAATCCTCTTCAGAGGGTGCACCAGACACTCACACCTAGGTCCAGTTTAGAGTGTCCATTTTATCTACTGTATGTCTTTAGAATGTGGGAGGAAATTGGAGAACCCAAAGGAAACCCACATGAATGCAAGGAGGACATACAGATGCCACACAGAAGGCACCCCAGCCAAAAATCAAACTGGAGAACTTGTTGTGAGATGACAGAGCTAACCACTACACTACTGTGCCGTCTGTATCAAACTTCTCATGGAAGAGTCCATAACATCGAAGTTTTGAAAGTTCAAAACTTCAACAAAAAAATGAAATTTTTTTTTATGTTTATGCAGGGATCATGTCCCGCTGCACCCCTCCACTCCCTCTGCTAATTAAATATACCAACTCAGAGATCAGACTACATTGAAGAGAATAGTAAATTTAAATGTACCATTCGTTGCTGTACAGCAATCTCCATTTAAACTGTTCAAAGTTTCATAACTTCAATCTTATGGTCTCTACCGTATGAAGTTCGAAGTTTTAAGCTTCTGAGGTTGACCCCGTGTGTATATATATATATATATATATATATATATATATATATATATATATATATATATATCGAACCACCACTTACCTGAATATGACTTTAATGAGACGGCAACCCCGAATGGTTACTTTACTGAATTATCACACTACCAAATGTTTTAAAAGGTGTACATTTATTTGATCGGCCGATGGATGGCTGGTCGAAAAATGTTTGAAAGCAGTGTGGCAAATTCTTATAATTGCAAATGCTATTGTAGCTAAATGCAAAATACCCCCCTCTTTTGACCCATGATAGTGCTTGTTTAGGTGGTAGAGTGGTCAGAAATGTTGCATTTGGTGTTTTGCAAGACATTCCGACCGTTCGCCACTGAGAAATTCGACATCTCAACTTGGTGTTATACCTGATCGAGGAAAATTAGGTCACACAAATGAATATATTCCATTTTAAAAGGGTAAGTATGCACTTGCCCAACAAACAACAAAGAAACACACTGCAGTATGTCAAACCCACACTGCACCCCTCCCCCCCCTCCCCCAACTAAATATACAAACTCTGGGATCACTCTGCAGTGGAGGAAAGGACAAATTTACCCATACATGTTCTGAAGGATTTGAAGTCTGCAACTCAAATGTATATAATTATTGAGTCACACCAGTCCTGAGATTATCCCAGTGATATGGCAGAAAACCACAAACAGAGGCAAAAATCTGGACATTCTTTGAAAATCTGGACAGCTGTATCTTGCAATTAAGTCCATTGTCCAAACACAGTACAGGACAGTGTATCTACAGTGCAGATTATTATGAAATTCCCATTCCTGGCATTCTGTACTGAAGGTTTGTAAATGATCTGTAACGGTACATGGATTTCCATACAAGATAAACACTGATGATTTGTAGGAATGAATACAGGGAAAAAGGACATGTGAAACAACCTAATGTACAGCAGTTGAGGACATGTCGATGGAAGATGGTTGTATCAGCAACACCAATCACATACTAATCTTCGACTAGGGACTGCACAGTGAAAGTGTGTATTATTTGACTGTCACTCAAGGTGACATAACAATGGGGAGAATGTCTGTGTGAGATAAGCATTCTTACATGAATAATGCAAAGGACATCTATCAGGGATGATACATAGAATTGGGGTTAGGTTGCATATTGTGAAGCTGTGCAAACTGATTTGCCTGAATATGAGTGTAATTTCAGCAGAGGTCTCCAGCAAGTGGGACACAGGTAAAGGCTCATGGACAACATTAAAAGAAGCAACCACAATCATGGACAATATCAGAATAATACCACCAGTAATCCAACTTCTCTGACATAAGATATGTGATTTACAGTGAGCAGAGATGATTCTGCACAAACACACTTATACAACTAATCTGCTGGATGGCTTAGTGGTTAACTACTGTGACAATAGGAAGTGTTAGGGGGGACACTGCTATACCTGTATGCAACATTATGATCAATACAGGATAGCTGACTGGTGTGCATGGCACATATATATGGGACAATCAACACTGTCACAAATGTTACCCATTCCATAATTGTACAACAGTGTATGTACTGTGCATCACCAGAACAGGTAGCACACATGCATCTAGTGTAACAACTTGTTGGGGGTTCTGTACTATCAGACAGTAATTGTTATGTCACAAAAAGAATACCTAGGTATGGCCAATAAGATTTTTGACAGCTCACCGTGACAAAGATGGTACACTTCAGTTACATATCACTTGAAGATGTGTAGGGAGGTACATGAATAAGGGTGCATGGTACTCAGTTACTGGTGTGACAAAGGCTGTGACCTATGGAGGTATTATGGCCTCTGATGTGGATGTCCTTCACATACTTAGTAGTAGCGTTACATACAAGGGAGTAGTCAGCACTGTGACCGCATGCTGGTGGATGTTCTTATGTTTGTTGTATATTATCACAGGTGATCCTGATAGTGGAAGTGTCGGACTTCTACCACCTGATGTCAGAGTATCAGCAGACACTGATGATGATGATGATGATGGCAGTCAAACAGAGGCACAGTTGGGGGATGCAGAGGTTGAATCTGACACTGAGGTTGACATACAGCCATCCCCTGAAATTCCATCAGACACAGCCATTGGGCCTATGCCTACCCCATGCCAGTGAGCCCTCAGATATTGGACAGATGGAGGGTGAGACAATCGATCAGAGATGTGTGGGTACTGTGGCTTCAGTGCCTGTTCGTTCTGGCCATAGCCAAAGTTTGGGAAAGGTACCATGCAGGAGGCTTGTTAGGAGTGCTCGGAGGAGGCCTGCTGTCCATCCTCCACCTTATCCATGTGCCTCTTCCAGTGCCACTCATATGTTTAGTGCCATCATGGAGACACAGTCATGCTCACTTAGGTGCTCCAGAGAAATGCCTAAGGTTGTAGATGTGGCACAGGCTGACATGAGTGACTGCCTCCACCATGTTGCCAATTCAGTGGATCCAATGAATGTCACATTGGAACGAGCAGTGCCTGTGATGGAATGTCTGCTGGGAGGGAGATGATATCTTCATGAGCATAGGTCAGCAATGTCATTTGCTGTTAGCCAACATGGCTGTACCTGATCACGGTCCCATAGTGGAAGTACTTCCACTGCTCCATCAGTGGTTGAGCTGTCCACACTCAGACATGGCAGGTCATGAGGTCATGGTCCTGGGTGTCATTATGAGGGGAACTCGTCCAGCAGACATCAGTCATGTTCACAATGCAGCAGTGCATCTGACCATGGGTGTGGATGTGCTAGTGCAACTGCTGGCAGAGATGGATCTCATGGTCGGGGATGACAACAATGAACTGCCACCTCTACCATGCATGGCTCACACATGTCCAATATGCTAAGATGAAGAGCTAGCACAGAGTTTGGCTGTGTTCATAAAGACACTCACACACCAATTTCACCTGGAGAACCTATACAGATGCACAGACAACAGTTATAAGGTTCATCAGTGCAGTTTAAAACTCATTTTGTCTCACTGGCCATTTTTTGCTTAATCCAAATGTCTGCCTGCTTCTCTTTCTTACTCACACACACTCACTGACCTTTTCTGTTAGCCTAGGCTTCCTGCCTACCCCCACCCCCACAACAACATGTGCAAGTGTTGATAACTGTACCATTTTGTATCTTTTCAATTCAGGGATAAATAAGCTTTGTGTCTGATGCTTAGGGTGCATAGCTGACTTTGTGCTTAGTATATTTGCATTTGTGATGTTGAACTGGTAATTGTACCTTTGACTTATACTGGTCTTAGAAAGTTAGACAGTTGATAGCAACAACATTTGTCCATCTTTATTGTTAATGATCTTATGAGGGTTGTGAAGTCTGAAACTGAAATGTGTATCATTACTTTCTAACTTCTCTCTTTAATGATTTTCCACTACAAACATACGGTGCTAAACTGAGGGCATACAGTGACCATCACTACATTTGAGAGGTATGACTGTGTGAATCTTTGATGCCTGAGTTCTGCTACTTAATAATGGAAACATACAAGTCAAATACATCTCTGCTGTCACATGTTAAGGCCATTTATGTACAAAACTCCCACCTTTTACTTGCTCACACTGCCAAGTAACAACTTGCAGGGGTATGTTTGCCATTCATATTATTACAGAATATACACCAGGATCAATGCTTAACTCCAGCAGTTGCAACAGTTTTAGTCAGGGCTGTCTCTGTTTGATGCAAGCAGTACACAGCCAATGCATGAGGAGGTTAAGGTTGTGACAGTTGCCTGGCTATCAAAGTTACTATATGCATGTGTATAGGAGGAAGGTTTTAGACCCTTAGGTAGTGAGTGTGCTATGCATTGTCTCTTATTCAATGCAAGTGATATTCCCCTTGTAGATCCTGCTAAAGCTATCTTCTCAGGATGATGTTGTGTAGCATGGTATATGCTGTGAATATTTTAGTACATGTCTATGGATTGTACTCCAGGGCTCCCCCAGATGTAGCTAGGCATTAGAACCACAACTTCAGCAGCCCAGACACATGTTCTGTGATATTTGTGGTTTGAGCATGTGCCTCATTATGGCATTCCACAGCAGGTGTGTGTGCATTTCTGATGGGGGTCATCAGCCACAGTTCCAGTGCATAACCTGCATCCCCCAGTAAATTACCCTGCCAAATATCCCCCCTTGTGAACATCTGATACATTTAGCAGATGTGCCAGATATGTGAGTCGTGATAACTGCCTGGGTTGCGAGCACACACATTCAAGATGATTCCCTTGATATTACCTAAGACTTGGCAGTTAATACAGTGGAATCCCTTTCTATTAATGTAGAGCCTTCCCTGTTCTCCAGGTGGTGCCTTAATTTCTACATGTGCAGTCTATGGCACTGTAGTGTGCTACAAGGTAGAACTCCTGCATATTTCTGGCCTATTCTCAGGAGTACGGGGAAAATATATGTGGTCACTAGCATGTTGGAGAATAGCATTCTAGAACTGATGGAGGATCTGGGATGCTGATGCTTGTGACATCCCCTATATGTCCCCTGTTGGTCTCTGAAAGGTACCTGTAGATAAGATTCTAAGTGCTACATATATCTTTGTCTCCACTGGGATGAGTTCCCCTCTGTTTTCCCTGGCTCTGAGTTGAGGACAACAGAGTTTGCAGAATTCCTGTAGTGTGTTTCTATCCACCCTGTAGTGCTCTTCAATTTCGACATCATGTTGACTGTGATAAGTTACCCAGGGTCTAAAAAGTTTTCTCCTTCTTGGCCTCGGTCTATTAGCAGCAGCAGCAGCAGCATCATAGACTTCAGCCTGTTGCACATACACATGAATTAAACCAACAGCAGCCTCTAGCATTATTTCTGTGTAAACTCCTTTCCGTGGCTGTATTCTAATAGGTTTTGGAATTTGCAGGGAAAACCAGGACTCAATCTACATGGTTGCTTTATAGCTTGTTACTCCTCCAACTTGGACTAGTTGATTAGCATACAATTCAGCTGCTTATGCTATAATTTGCATGCCACACTGTTTACCTTGTTTGCGCGTCTGTCGCTTACTCAATCCAAAACACTACGCTACCATGTGATGATAGTGGCATGATGTGCACACGGTGGAAACAGACTACATATATATTAAGAAAAAGATTTTTTTTTTATTAAACAATACTTTATGTTTATTTGAATGCCAACTGCTTTTGGTTTTTGAAAATTTTAGAACAGTTTAGGAAGGTAAAAAGAATGATGCATAATTATTTCTTGCCAATGAATGTTTATATTGTTAGCGATTTTTAATATACATTAAATTTGGGTTCTATTACTATTACTTAAGAATTATTAGATTTTATTCTAGTCTGAGAAATAATTAAGCAAATCTATAAAATACATTCATATGTGATGCAGTTCAAATAACATTGTCATAATGTATGCAATCAAAAACAAATATGGGGGAAATGAAAACCAAAGCTACATGTGTTGTTGAGAGTGAAAATTAGTAGCACCCACTGTTGTTGTACTAAAGTAGGAGAAAAAGTGCTGCAATTATTCAAAAATGTATCTTACAGTACCATGTGTAGGAGTACAGAAAACAGAATTTTAAAATTAAATTGTCTGTCAAATTTAAAATCAGTCACTTTTTGGCTCAATTTAAACTTCATGTAACTTAATTCCTAGATGAAAATTAATTCAAAGGAAAGTCAAAAATATCATACAGTTCTGTCTTGCAGAGCACATACAACTGCAGCATGATTTTTCCCATTACTTCTCTTCATTTCTATTTAACAACGCAAGACCTGCAGTGCAAAGTTACTTTTCCACTTGTAGTTCTGAGTCACTCTTAATACTCTAGTTTGCCTTTGTAAGGAACATATGCCTTCAACACTGGAGCTTAGATTTATTTCATCTAACAAATGGCTTTGAATCAAATGACAGATGATACTTTCAAAATAATAATAAATCAATTTGCATTTGTAGTCTTAAGAGAAGTGATAGCTTGCAGCAAATGCATACAATTCTGTTACAGCATGTCTGCTACTTTTAACCTGTCTTTCTTTTAGTCCATGAAACCTTATCGGGAGTTATAAATCTCAGAAAGTCATGATTATACTCAAGAAGGTCTTTGAAATAGATAGTAATGAAACTGTCACCCCTTACACATCTGACATTATTGATATGTTTTCTTTTTAAAATTAACTTCAAAAATTCTTTGCAAAATATAAAGGAATGCTTCTGATCAGCATGAAACAACTTAGACATTTCATAGGACTTAGATGTGTCATGATTTATACACAGCTGGGGCCTCGTTAATGTTCTTAATCAGCTGCTGCAAGGCCTAGTAAGCTGAGTAAACTGTATTGCCTCAGTATTTGGTTAGGAAATCTCTGCATTTTTAAGAGTTGGTTAAAAATTGCATAGCTACTCATTGAGTTGCGGCTGCATTCCTGTAGTATGGTGTATAACAGCGCAGTAGTTTTATGTCTGATAACAGTAAAGGATGCCTAGTTACACTGCTGCTGTTTTAGATCATTCACTTTTTTTATTTTTTTGCTTGAAGGAAGAGCTTACATCTGTAATTTTGTGGTATTAAAGTTTGTTAACAGAAGAAAGACAATCTAAATGACTGCAGCATTGAGATGCTAGGCTAGTGGACTCGTTCTCATACACAATGCCATGGTGGTTTGCAGTCTCTATTAATATGCTGTTATCTTCCTGCACCTGTTACAGACATTCTTTTTATTATGTATATATACATATATATATATATATATATATATATATATATATATATATATATATATATATATATAAAATTAGGTTGTCTTGTCCTTCTTGGCCATACTTAGTTCAACAGAGACTTGGGAAAAAGTTCTACAAGTTCAGTAATTATTTAATTATCAGAACAAGAAAGGTTCATCGGTTCATGCTCTGTACTAGACTAATGATCACTAAGCCTTTTTAAGCCTAGTCATGCATCCCATTTCTGGTACTCTCAATAAGAGTAAGCAGGGGCTTGGCAGATGAAACTTTTACAAGCAGGGACCTGGAAGATGAATAATTTACAAGCTGCCAAAATCCAGTAGAGACATAGGTGCCAAATGAGGGATGAATTTCCTTTTCCCCATCCAGTTATCCAAGTTACACTTGAATTTACAGAGGAACTCTGCTTCACATGGATGTGGAGCCTGTTCCAGAGAAGGGGTGATCACTGGAATCCATATCTGTCTTTTCAGAAGGTCCTATGTATATCACAGACAAGGTTTAATTCTTTAGAGGAGGTAGTTCTGGTGTTGTTTGTTTTGTAGATATGCAGTAGGCATACCTCTTAACTGTCTAGATCTTCACAGAATGTCCAGATTTTTGCCTTATATTTTTGGTCCTTTCCTCATAAAATTTGTGGTTTTCTGGCAAATCACTGAGGACTGAAGTCACTAAATAATGACATACATTTGAGTTTCAGACTTCAAATCCTTCAGAAAATGCATGCTGACACATATCATGTAATTCTACCAATGTTCTAAACTTTTAAGCACAATATTTAAAATCTGTCCCTATTTTGGGGCCTTTGTCCCCCCATTATTGTAGGCTTTGTCCAGATTTCTTGCTATAAGAGGTTGAGAGGTATGAGGTCCATTACTGTGGGTCTGACAATGCCTTGCATGCCAGGCATAGATATACCCTCCATACCTCTCAACTGTCCAGACTTTTGCAGAATGCCCAAATTTTTGCCTCATATTTTTGGTCTGTTCCTCATAAAACATGGTCTTCTGGCAAATCACTGAGGATTCAGTTCACTAGATAAAGATATACATTTGAGTTCAGACTTCTTATCCTTTGGAAAATCCATACTAATACAAATCATGTTATTCTAACAACTTTCTACTTTTATAAGAGCAACATTTAAAATCTGTCCCTATTTCTGGACCTTTGTCCCTCCAGTATGTTTGGCTCTGCCCAGATTTCTTGTGCTAAGAAGTTGAGCAGTATGCTCCCCTCAACAGCCTGTAGAAGACAGAACACAGGTATAGGGTTTTGAGGCAGTCTGCATAGGACATGTTATTTATGCCATGCATTCTTTCTGTGAGGAACCTCTGTGGACATTCCAATTGCTGGATGTGCCTAGTTAGGTACATACAAAAGGGGATGTTGTACTCAATGATAGGTCTGATGAATGCAGAATACAGTGGAACAATGACCTCCTTGGACCTAGATGCCATAAGTTTGTATGTTATAAAACATAGAATGATTTCCATATGATTGTAGACACATGCTGATCAAAGGTTTGATTACTGTCTGTGTGTCCCCAAGTCCTTAACTTCTAGGTTAGCTCTTAGGTATGTATTGTCAATATGATAATTATCAGGAATGGATGACTTCATAAAGGAAATTCTTATGTATTTCTTGGCACTTAGTTTTAGTCCATGGCTCTGGCGCAAGTTATTTGGTTGTGCAAGCCATACCTGGACAACATTAGTGTCAGTGTGGTATTCTATTACTGCTCCTAATTTGCATTCATCTGCAAATTTGATCAGCCAGAAGCCATTGCCACTGGCCTTGACTTCAGAGAAGTAAATGCCAAAAAGGAGCAGCCCTGGGAAGATAACTGAAGGAAATTGCTTGGAACTGGCCTCTTTGTAGAGGTGGATACCCAAATTCTAACTTCCTGGTTCCTGCCTGTGAGACAGATGGCTATCCACTGGGTGACATAAGGGCTTATACTTAACATCTTGAGTTTGTCAGCAATGCCTGAGTGAGATATTGTGTTAAATGCTTTGGCCAGGCAAAGGTAGGCATTGTGAACCCTTTTGCTCTTATTCATTGCTTTGATGACTTTTCAAAGAAGTCCACCAGGTTAAGTAGGCATGACCTGTCCTTGACAAAACAAATTGGGTTGGGTCCAGTGTCTGTAGGCTTCCTATGTCATTATCTTCCATTTCCGTGATCATTCTTTCTATGGCCTGGCATATGAGACTAGTGAGACTTATGGGTCTGTAGTTTCCAGGGTCTGCAGAAGGACAACCTTTGTGCAGTGGGGTGACTGTTGTTCTCCATTCATTAGGCACAATGTCTGTCTGGGGGCTACAGTTAAATAGCAATTCTAGAGGCCCAGATAAGTCATTTTTCATACTATTTAGAAGGCATCCTGGGATATTGTCTGGGGTGATTGATGCAGTGTTATTGGCCTTAGAGAGAACATTGAGGACCGGTTCCTCATGATAGTAGGGGGAGTTTTATTTGGTGGTATTTAATGAGGGGGAGAGAGGGGTAAAGTTAGATCTGAATTCATCTGCTAGTTGGTTTGCTATATCTTCTGGTTCATTATAGGCGGCTCCATTAACAATAAGCTGTGCACAAAACCATGTATTCTCTTTGAGGTCGCAGACATAACTGAAGAATGCTTTGTGGTATTCCTTGGCCTGGAAGGCCAAATTTATCTCTGGTAGAATATTTTTTTTTTCTTTTGAATTGTTTGTTTGATTTAATGGGGGTGCTTTTATCCTGCTAAATGCTACATCTCCTAATATTTGCCAAGATTATATTCCTTCTGTTATAGAGCCTGTTAATGTTGTGATTCTACCAGAGTGGCTTGTTTTTTGAGTTAGTTCGGTACTTATTCTTGGTGGGTACAGTTGCCTCTATGCAGCTATTAACATGCTTGCATAAGGTTTCTGTGAACAGTCCCATGTAGGCATCAGTTTTCTCGGGGTTTATGGGGAAATTACCAGGTTATCAGTTAATAGTATGAAATTAGCCTTAGAGTAGTTTCTCATTCCAGGGTTTACTAGGATTCCAGGATTTATTTTTACTTCAAAGAAGATCGTTTTGTGGTCTGACCTTACCAGAGAGGGCATTACACTTGGAGATGGGCTACCCTTTCCCATATTATTGAGGACCAGATCCAGTATGTTTGCGTCCATGGTCAGGATATTGAAAATCTGGTCCAGGGAGTTTGTGTTTACAAAATCCAGGAATCTCTTTGCCTGCATGTTTGGTGTTATATATTATTCTCAGTTAATAGTGAGGTAATTAAAATCTGTCATAAATACGGTATTAGTTTGGATGGTGAGTGTCTCCAGAAAGCTTAAATACATGTTTCAATTTTTTGGGATCGTAATGGTGGATCTATAGCTTGCAAGGAAATGGTATGGGATTTTGCCTATGGTGATTTGAACACAGAAAGTTTGAGTGCTTTGTCCTGTTTGACCAGCATTGAGGTATTTTTTTTTATTCTTGCTGTAAACTGAGACGCCTCCACCTTTAGTCCTTTTAGCCCCTATCTGTGTAGTTATTACTAAAATCAGTGCAGTTACAGCTGGATTAAAAATACATAACTGTGATTAATGAGGTAAGCTGTGCAAGGACTGTCCCATTTATGCCAGAACTCGGGCTTATAAAGTGAGTAACAGAGCAATACCAAGTGAAGACTTACGAACAAATCCATTTAATCTTATACTAATCTTTTTATATGGGAAATGAAGACAATTTCCTTAGCTGTCATTCTTGTAGACTCATGAAGTGGATTACATAGCCCGCAGACATTGCAGAAAACTATACCATCCACAGATGAATTTTTACTCTGAGATATGTAAGGAAGTGTTACTCTAGTTAACCTAAATTGTCTAGGAGAAACAACACCATTGGATAGTTTAGGATGCTGGGCAGTGCGTGTAGCAATGTAGTGTCTTAGCAAATCTCACGTAGTATTTCCTGTACCTGTCACTAAGTTCAAGCTATTTCAATGGGGAACAATAATGATGGTCCCTTCCTAGGATCTTGAGGTAATCCTTGTACTTTTGTGGTACAAACACTGGGACTTTGTGAAAATAGAGCATAGCGATTTAACAAATAAAATAGCTCCATATTTGGTTTAGAACATAGGCAAATGCAGACCATCTTTTTATGAATGTATGTGTGTATGAAGTATGCATTTATTTATTTAGCTTTGGTAACTGGAGTACAGCAGTAATCCAGACAGGACTAATTTCAGTCTCTGCCCAGGAGTAAAAAGATAATAAAACTGTAGTATAAATATATAAAAGGATGACAATGTCAGTCATTGTAAGAAACAAAATGTAGCAATTAACATTTACAGCAGGAAGTACAGTTTGATAGAGAAGAAGTAGATATTATTTATAAAGACAATATTCTTAGACATGGATTGGTCAGCTATAAGGATATTGATAATATTCAGAATGATTATTTATGCAGAGCTAAAAGTAAAGAGAGAGAGTAAGGTAAGATGTGGCTGGGGTGAGGGGTTGTTACTGTGAGAGACATTTGAAAAAATGAATAGACGAACATCTTAAGAAGGCTGGTAGGGTTGGGGTAGATATAAAGAGTGGGACAGCAGTTATATGACTAGATGAGAGAGGGATAGGGGATGGTGGAATATATGTGAAAGTAAATTAGTAAGGAGATGGTCGTAGGTGTGGCTGTGAAGTTTATGGGGGATAGAAGCTGGCTGAGGAGGATGTTTGGGCTACTAGATGCTGAGCAGTTTAAATCAGGTTATTTTGGGTACCATTTTAAGCTTAGGCAGATAGCTTACTCTGTAGGTATTCATCATGCTTGCTTTTCTTTTCAGATAATTTACTCTGTAGTCATTGCATCTACTTTTCTTTTCAGTTCTTCATCAAGTATCAGGATTTAATTCTGTTTTATAAAGGTATGTGACAGAATTAACAATTCTTAGTAATATCCCACTTACTGTTTTGATGTGTAATTTTTCTAAATATAGCTTGGGGAAGCCTTCAGGTAGTGCATACCATGCATTTAGCTTTCTGTGGAATTCAAGATGAACCCAAATTCACTTATCTAGAATTACAATATATTAACACTTGACTGTATATTGATCTGATCTTGTGCATGAGGTATCACACTCACCAATGGTGCAGAAGGCTGTGGGTTTTATTCCCACAACAGGTAGATGGAATGCTGACACTGCAGTGCTGCATTACTGAGTGTGCTATCCTTAAGACATTAAACCGAGGTTCTGTCTGCTGGAGTTGGTATTATCTCAAGTGGATGTAAAAGGTCTTGCAGCACCTATCAAAAAGAGTAGGGGACCTTTATTAAATACATTACTTTCTATACTTATCAACCGCTCTATAACTGAATCCAAAGTACCCCCTGTCTGGAAACAATTTTATACTCTAACTCTACCCATTCACAAAGAAGGTAACTCTACTGAGCTTTCTAATTACAGGTCAATACCATTTCTGTCCCCGCTCTCCAAAATCCTAGAGAAATGTGTACATAAACAAATCCTGGACTATCTAATCCAAGAAAGCTTCCTTACCTCAACACAGCATAGCTTCCAACCTAACCATAGTACCACTATAGCCATCATATCCTTTACAAACACTATTTCCCTAACCAGAGACAGCAACAAACATGTTTCCCATGTCCTCCTTGACTTCTCTAAAGCTTTCAACACTGTCTCCTACCCCTTGCTCCTTGTAAAACTCTCTGACCTAAATCTTTCATGTTCTACTATTTTATGGTTTGCCAGCTACCTCTCTGACCAACAACAATCTATAAATTGGGTCTCCTCATTATCCACTGCTCTCCATATCAAGATGTGAATCCCTCAAACATCAATTCTTGGTCCCTTATTGTTCAACATCTTTACTAATCTCCTACACACATCCTGTCCACAATTAACTTTTATACAATATGCTGATGACTCCACAGTCATCACCACCTCTGATAACCTCTCTGATCTGAACAACCTCACCCAAAAATACTTCAAATCAACTGAAAACTGGCTGTCTCAAAACCAGCTAATCTTACATCCAAAAAAGATTAAACTTCTGCTATTCCTTCTCAGATCCCTCAACCATCTGAAATCCTTGTTCGCTATCTCTTCCCTTAATATACTTTTATTGCTGTTGAAACACATACATTTCTTGGAGTCATCATAGATGACCAACTCAAATTTGACCTACATGTGCTCCAATGCATTAAGAAAACCCACCAAATGCTAGGCCTGCTTTACAGAAATAAAAAAAAAATCCTAATTAATGAGTCCCGACTCTCACTCTCATGCCTACATTCCCCCTACTCTCTTCTATAGCTCACAAATCCTCACAAACCTGCAAAACTCTTTCTTAACTAAACTAGAAACCAACTATAATAAAGTTGCTAGATTTGCTGCTAACCACAGATTTAAAACTCACCACTGTCATTCCTTCAAGACCTTACTGGTTGGAATTCCCCACCAACTGCTTCTCTCTCAACTACAGATCAAACATTCTAACCTCTACAAGCCCTCCTTCTGTTCTGATATCTTTTCTCTTGTCTTCCTCTATAGCCCACCCAGTACACTCAGAAGCACTGAACATAATCTACGAGTAATTTACAAGCCAAAAGAACACTTGGACAAAATCTCTATAGCTAGTCTCCTTCCTTCTCCTGGAACAGACTTCCTCTATTGATTAGAAATATTAAACAACCACAACAATTTAAAATTGCTCTTAAGGATTATCTAACTAGCACTGGCAAGACCCTCCTTTAACCTCTGTCATATACCTTTTACCTAGCCCAGATCTCACATCAGACACTACCACATACTGTCTACTCTAACTCATCTCCTATACACCCACATCTCCCCTCCCTCTCCTCTCCCTTCCTTACTCTTTTATCTCCTGTCCCTCAGATAAATCTGTTCTAACGTATTACTTATTACTGGCTATTAAGTCTTAATCCTAGAACATTCCCTATACACTACATAAAATACTTTAATAGCACTGATTGATCAATGTGCTCTCACCACATCTTAGACACTGCCTCTATAAGTAAATTTGCTAACAATCTTTATTCTGCTGTGTGCAAGAAAATAACCTGTAAACAACTTTTTTCTGTTTTGCCTAATCTGCTTTTAGTATGCTCTCCACATGAAATTGAACAAATGGATACATTGCAATGACTTGTGATTCAAAACATTACTGTTCTTAATTGTAAACCATGTACTTGTTATAGTGGTTACTATGTCATTCTTCTGTGCAACATTTATGGAGTTTTTCTCAGGTTTGTGCTGAAAAAGGGCAATAGCTCAGATGGACTATTCCAGTCAACAAATGTCAAATAAATACATTACTTACATAATTTATATTATCTACAATATTTCCATTCTTCACAAATATTATACATTATTTACAATTATATAAAATTATTTAGATTTTTTTAAATTATCATTCCTTTAAACAATTTCATCAATAACTTTTGCATGACTATCTACGTAAATATATATACTTCACTCTTTTCCAACAACCAAAATTGTATATTTTTTAAGATCTCAGCTGATATTCTCTTTCCATTATACATTATCTCATTCATTCTTTCATTCCATATAGTCCATATAAAACGCTTCCTATAAATGTTTGTTGCAAATTCCGTACTCTTATAATATCCAAATTATATTATACTTAACATTTGCTTACTGGGAATGTCCAACTTGGAACAAAGCCAATTTTCAGCACAGAAAACACTCCAGATGCATGTCTTTGTAATGTGGGAAGAAACCCACAAAGATGCAGGGAGGACATGCAGACTCTGCACAGAAGACACCCCAGCCAAGAATCAAACCAGAGAACCTCTAGCTGTGAGGTAACAATGCAACCACTGCAGCACTGTGCCATCCGTATCTTCTGTGTAACCATATCCATATCGACTCTTCATATTTTCATAATGCATTCCAATAAATTTTCTTCACATAACTTATCCAAATTTTTTTTTTACCCTTTGACATTGCAAAGATATGTTATGTTGTTTCAGTCTACCACAATAACGACAAATACTTTCTTCTCTTTTTATATGGCATATTAGCCTTTTCTGGCAACTTACTTATAGATAGTCTCCATTAAAATATCTACATTCAAGATACTTTTTATACCACTGTAATCTATTTTTAACACCTTTATCTTTGTATCCTCTATTTTTTCCATGAATAAATACAATAATACTCATTAATATGTTCATAGGTTCATAGGCGTGTACTAGGCTAATGGCCCTGGAGCATTTACAAGCCTAGCCCATAGAAGTGCCCTGGCATCATGCTTCCCATCGTTGGTTCCCAGTACCTCTATCAAGTAGAGCCACTGCAGTGATCCCCGGGGTGAACTTTCTATTTCCCATCTACTCATCAAGATTACTCTTGAAGAGGGCCAGTGAGGTGCTCTGCTTGACATGTATGGGAAGGCTATTCCAGAGCATGGGCAGTCTCTGTATTACGAACCTGTCCCTCCAGCATGTTCTGTTGATTGTGGTAATGAGGTTGAGGTGTCTGGAGCATTTGGTATGGAGGGATTTGGATTTCTTTAGATGCAGCATTTCTAACAGAGCTGAGTCAGACAGGGCTTTGTAAGTCAAGCAGAGATCTCCTCTTACTAGACGATATGAGACAGAGAATAGCTGGAGTTTTTTGAGTCTGTCCATGTAGGACATCTGTTTAAGGCCTAGGATCCTCTTTGTGAGGTACTTTCATGGCTTTTCCAGCTGTTGCATGTATCTAGTAAGGTACATGCCAAATGGGGCATTATACTCGATGATTGGCCTAATGAAGGAAGTGTAGAGAGAGATGATGACCATTTTCTTTCTGAATGCAAAACCCTTGGTAATGAGATGTGCCACACAGAAGGACTTTCTGACCACAGTGGCAATGTGGTGGTTGAGGGAGAGGTTGCTGTCAACCTGTGTCCGCCAATCTCTTATAATGCCTTCAGTGTTCAGTGGGCTTCCATCGATGTGGTAATTAGTGAGAACTGAGTTTTTCCAAAAGGGAATGAAGACGCATTTTTTGGCATGAAGCTTAAGGCCATGGTTTTGACACCAGTCACTGGTCTCAGTGAGGCCTTTCTATAGGATGTCCATCACTTTGGGGAGTTAATAATGGCTCCCAGCTTGCAGTCGTCTGCGCACTTAGTCAGCCAAAGTCCCTCTGGGTTGGCCTGGACTTCTGAGAAGTATATGCCAAACAGGAGAGGACCCAGGACTGATCCCTGTGAGACTCCACTTGTGACTTGTCGGCAGTCTGACTTGATGTCAGCTACTTTTACACTGTGGGTTCTATCTGTAATCCAATTTGCAACCCACCTAGTGATATAGGGGCTGATGCCTAGTTTGGTGAGTTTATCAATATTTCCTGAGTGGGGAATGGTATCAAAGGCCTTGGCCAGATCGAGGTAGGCTATATGAACTGCCTTGCCCTCAGCCGCAGCTCTGGTGACAGACTCAAAGTAGTCAACCAGTTTGAGCAGGCATGAGCTACCTTTCAGAAAACCAAATTGTGTGGAATCTAGAGTTTTGAGATTCCCTATATCCTTGTTAATTAGGTTCATGATGATGCGCTCTATAGGCTTACATATCAGACTCATCAAGCTAATGGGGTGATAATTCCCAGGGTCTGTAGTTGCTTCCCCTTTATGGAGAGGGATGACTATAGCCGTGCGCCATTCAGTTGGGACAAAGCGTGAGGTGAGACTGTGATTGAACAGGGCATGCAGATGTGGTGCCATTTCACTTTGTAGTTCATGTAGAACACATCCAGGGATAATGTTAGGTCCCATGGAAGCTGTATTCTTGGCTTTGGACAATGCAGCTTTAACCTGTGCTGCAGTCATGCTGGGTGCCTGGCATTCCTCTGGTATTATGATTGATCCTTTAGGGGGGATAGGGGGTAAAGATGGCACTGAATCTGATGGCCAGTATGTTGGCAATATCTGTTAGCTCAGTATGGTAGGTACCATTGTGCAGTAACTATTATATTCATATACCATTTGTTCTTGTTTTCTTTCACTTCTCTTATTTTTAATTCCCACAATATAATCTTCTCTTGATATATTATTCTTTCTCCATTCATTTCTTTTCTTCTTATTTTATATTTGATCAACAAACTCCCTATTGCTTTATATTTTCTGTCATGATTACACTTAGAGTACCATTTTCTTCTTTAACTCTCTTTATTATCCTGTATAAATTCAGTACACCACTGGATTTATCAGTCCCAATTCTCCTTCTTCCTCTTTAAGCATATAGTATACCTCTTTTCACCAGGTTCAGCTAGGAGCCCCATATAAAGGAGAAAACAATTCAGAGCATAGAATTATAGCAAGTTATGGGTCTACAGGCCCTGAGGCACTTATAAAACTAGCCAATAAATTAGCTCATGTTCCCACAAGTTAGCCCTCGATGCCCCTGTCTAGTAGAGACACAGGTGGAGTTCCAGGGGTATATTTTCTATTTCCCATCCAGTCATCCAAGTTCCTTTTAAAGAGGGATAATGAAGTACTCTGCTAGATGTTGAGAGGAAATCTATTCCACAGATGGGGGAGTCACCAGGACACCAATCTGTCCCACCAGCAAGTCCTATTGATGTCACAGACCAAGTTGAGGTTTTGCGTGTGGGTCATGCGAGTGGAGTCTGGCTTGTGGATATGCAGCAATTTCTTCAAGGTGGGGTCAGAGATTGCTCTCTATGCCAGACATAGATCACCTCTGAGCAGTCTGTATGAGATGGAGTAGAGGGACAGGGCTTTTAGCCTATCCATGTAGGACAGAATTTTGAAGCCCTGAATTCTCCTGGTCAGGAACCTCTGTGTTCTCTCCAGCTGCTGCATGTGCTTCACGAGGTTTTGTAAGTTCAAAATTGTCAAAATGTATTTCTCTTCTTTTACTGGAATCATATATATGCTTGCTTAATATGATATTTTTCATAGCAACACAGAATTTATTAACTACACCTTTTTCTTATAAGACACTAATATATCTTCCAATATAGACGTATTTCTCAAATTGCTATTGGCTCTTCCCATTGTTTATTCTTTACCATGTCATCTCCAGATTTTAGTCCTAATAATGTTATTTCTTTCATATTAAACTGAATGCCTTCTATATTACCATATTCTCCTAATCATGTGCTTTTATCTCTCTTTATAGTCATTCCTATTTTCTTCAACACTCCATTAAGACTTTTACTCACTTATTCTATACCTCGTTTATTCTTTGCTACTATTATCATATCATCTGCATAATAAACATTACTGGCATCCTTATACCTTCTATGGTCTTATATTCTAATTCTTCCAATGCATATTTATATTGCTAACTACTGCATTTATAAGTAACACAAATAGAATATTGCTCATAAAACAGCCTTGTCTTATCCCACTTTTTTATATCTATTTTTGACTTAACCTTCCATTCAGTGACATTTTTACTGTATTGTTTTTATATGCAGTCTTAAAACTCTTAAGAAGTTTTTCACTTACTTTCATTATTTCCCATAATATGTCATGCTGTATCTTATCAAAGGCTTTATTTAGGCCACCTACCAGAACTTTTGCTTCTGCCTTTCTATAACAAATAGCATGTATAGTTTATTTTATTATCATTAATAATTCTTGAATCCCGTTCCTCTTCCTTCCAAATATAATGTCTTCTAAGATATTATTAACTTTCTTCTTCTTTTTCTTCTTCTTCTTCTTATTCTGTTTCTTTCAGCTACTCATGTTAGGGGTAACATCAGTGTATTATCTGTTTGTATTTCTTCCTGTCCTGTACATCTTGCTCTCTCACACCAACCACCTGCATGTCCTCTCTCACCACATCCATATCTTAGGCTTTCCTCTTTTCCTGTTACCTGGCAGCTCCATCCTTAGCATCTTTCTCCCAATAAACCCAGCATCCCTCCTCAGCACATGTCCAGACCAATGCAACCTCATCTCTCTGGTTTTATCTCTAAACTGTCCAATCTGAGCTGACCCTCTGATATATACTCATTTCGAATCCTGGCCATCCTCAACACACCCAAATGCAACTCTTAACATCTTTAGCTCTGCTACCTCCAGCTCTGACTCCCGTCTTTTCATCAGTGCCAAAGTCTCCAAGCCATATAACATATCTGGTCTCACTACTATCTTGTAGACCTTTCCTTTCACTTTTACTGGTACCCATCTGTCAGAAATCACTCCTGACACTCTTCTCTACCCACTCCACCCTGCCTGCACTCTCTTCTTCACCTCTCTTCCACACTCATCATTATGAATTAATATGCGATGCCCCTGCACTGTACCAGTAATCAAGGAACCTCAATCCTCACCACTGGCAAAAGTGAGGGAAGTACACAATGGGAGGATGACAAGTACACACACAGTAAAATACAATTTCCCTTAAGAGCACACAGAGATCACAGCCAGTCTGGGGCTGGTTTCTCCCTCTTTCTCCAGATCCCCAATAAGACTCCCCACTGGCACAGCTATAGAGTTGAGTCCTTAGCCAAAGTTCCAAACCAGATCCTCCCAACACTCTCTCTGTCCAACCAGTGCTTTATGTCACTGCCCAAGTAACTGACAGACACACACTCACACACACACACACACACACACACACACACACACACACACACACACACACACACACACTTAGAGATTGGATATATACATAAACAGACACCTGGGAAAGGCTGGCACAGGTTTACTAGCTGTGCCCCATTCTGTCTAGGCCATAAGGTAGTTATCACTGCCACCAGAATCTCTTGTCAGCTACTTTAAGGCCCTTCCCAAAGGGTGACCATTCCTACTGTGTAATGTTACTATTATCCAAATGGTAAGTGTGACCAAGACCAAGGCTATTTAGGAGTGGCCTGTACAGTGTCACCAAATACATATGCAAGTACTCTAAGAGCTTAAATATCTCTAAACAAACCAGCCACAAAAGATAGGTTTAAATATATTTAATAATAATCTATTTAATAATGATATTAATAATAACTGTTAATCCCAAGTATTTCAACTCATCCACTTTCGGCAAATATACTCCCTGCATCCTCACCATTCCTTTGTCCTCCCTCTCATTCACACACATATATTCTATCTTAGTCCTGCTGACCATCATTTCTGTCCTCTATAGAACATATCTCCACCTTCCAGCGTTTCCTCAACCTGTTCCCTACTCTCACTACAAATCACAATGTCATCCTGAAAGATCATAGTCCACAGCGACTCCTGCCTGATCATGCCTGTCAACCTGTTCATCACCATTGCAAATAAGAATGGGCTAAGAACATCCATCACCCCTACTGCATACCTCACCACTGTCACACTGCCATTGTACATATCCTGTACCACTCTTATATACTTCTCTGCCACTCCAGACTTGCTCACACAATACCTCAACTCCTTTCTAGGCACCCTGTCATACATTTCCTCTAAGTCCACAAAGACACAATGCAACTCGTCTGATATTTTCTATACTTCTCCAACATCCTCAGAGCAAACACCACAACTGTAGTGTTCCTTCCTGGCATAAAATCATACTGTTGTTCACTAATCATCACCTCCCTTCTTAACCTAGCTTCCACTACTCTTTCCCATAACTTCCTACTGTGGCTGATCAATTGTATTCCTCTGTAGTTACTAGAACTATGCACACAACTCGTATTCTTAAAAATAAGTACAAATACACATCTTCTCCACTCCTCAATCATTCTCTCACTTTCCAAGATTTTGTTAAACAATCTGGTTAAAAAAACCCACTGCAATCTTTCTTAACCACCTCCATTCTTCCACAGGTATGCCATCTCAACAAACAGCATTTCCATTCTTCATCTTCTTCATAGCTGTCCTTATTTTCTCCTTGCTAATCCATTGCACTTCCTGATTCACTATCCCACCATCATCCACCCTTCTCTCTCTCTCTCTCTCTCTCATTCTCTTCATTTATCAGTTCATCAAAGTACTCTTTCCATCTGCTCAACACACTCTCCTTGCTTGTGAGTACATTTTCCTCATTATCCTTTGTCACCCTAACCTGCTGCTTGTCTTTCCCTGCTCGCTCCCTCTGTCTAGTCAATTGGTACAAGTCCTTTTCTTCCTCCTTAGTGTCCAACCTTTAATACAACTCACCATACACCTTATACTTAGCCTTCACCACCTCTCTCTTCACCATACATCACATCTCCTTGTACTACCATCTATTTTCTTCATCTATCTGACAATCCCACTTCTTTTTTGCCAACCTCTTCCTCTGTATACTCTCCTGTACTTCCTTATAGGATCATAGGATCATAGGAGGTTACGAGGCGAATGTTCCTGGGGCCCTTACAAGCCTAGTCAAGAGCTTATCCCCCCAAAAAACCTCAGTCAGCACCTGTCACCTCTCTCAATGAGGAACACAGGTGGAACCCCTGGGACAAATTTGTGGTTGCCCATCCACTCACAAAAACAAAATCCTTTGCAAGTACGACCGGTGCAAGGCAAAAACAAATGTTGCAAGAAAAAAGTAGCCAGCACCAAACATCAGTGTAAAAAACAGCACAAATAAGCCGTAAAGTTGTCACATGAGATTCATTAAATAAATAAACCCCAGACCGGTTTCAGCCCAAGGCTTTCATCAGTGGGAAAAAAATATTTGTCACATAAGCAGTTCAACACACATATTTATTTGGTTAGCCCTCCAATAGGAAAACTTTCCTTGGTTCAGATGGTTTCCTGTGTGAAAAAAATATAAAACATATGAGATAAGCAATATAAATTACACATTATAAATGCATAAACATAATAATGCATCATAAATTTATAAATGATCATTCAAACCAGGCAAAAACAGAGCACCCAGTTTGATGATCCAATACTTTTCTTTCTTGTTTAGAATGGAATGCCATCCCTGTTTGTTGGATCTGTCAACATGGACCTTGTCAATTATCGTGAACTGAAATCTAACAGAATTGTGGTGTAGACAGTGTCTGTATAGAGCATTGGTATCCCTTTTGATTCACATGTCACTTCAATGTTTGGACATTCGTATTCTGAGTGGTTGTGATGTCTGTCTGACATAGAAAGCAGCACATGTACATGTTGCAGATACACAACCCAATCACTATTACAGTTCCCAAACAATTTGATGTCATATACATGGTTTATGTTTCTACTAGAAAACTGTTTAGATGTAAAAATGTATGGACAAGCCTTTGGGCTGAAACCGGTCTAAGATTTTTTTATTTAATAAATCTTATGTGGTAACTTTATGGCTAATTTGTGCTATTTTTTACAGTGATGTTTGGTGCTGGCTACTTTTTTCTTCCCATCCACTCATCAAGGTTTTGCTTGAAGAGGGTCAATGATGTACTCTGTTTGATGTTTACGGGAAGTCTATTCCAGAGACTGGGCAGACTCTGGGAGACAAACCTCTCTCTCCAGCAGGTTTTGCTTATGTTGCATATTACATTCAGGTATTTCAAGTGGGTTAGCCACAAGGAGTTAGACTTACAGATATGGAGCATCTCTAGTAGGGCAGGATCTGAGATTGACTTGTAGGCGAAACACAGATCACCTCTGAACAACCTGTATGATACAGAGTGGAGTGATAGTGATTTGTACCTGTCCACATAGGGCATGTGTTGGAGGCCATAAATTCCATTTGTGAAGCATTTCTGTGGCCTTTTCAGTTGGTGCAGATGTTTGGAGGGATACATACCAAATGGGGCGTTATGCTCAGTTATTGGCTTAATGAGGGAAGAGTACAGAGTTAATAACCTCCTTTTTTTCTGGATGCAATCTCTTTACATATGAGGTGAACCAAGTAAAAGACTTTTCTGACCACTGCCGCTACATGGTGGTTAAATGTGAGATTGTTATCAACCTGAGTACCCAGGTCTCTCAACACAGGTTATAGGTTTAGGGGGTTGCCATTGATGTGGTAATCAGTAGAGGCCATGTTTTTGCTGAATGGTATGATAATACTTTTTTTGCTTTTAGCTTGAGGCCATGACTTTGGCACCAATTATTAGTTGTTGTGAAACCCTCTTGCAGTATGTTAACATTAGTTGGGGAGTCCGTGGCAGCACCCAACTTACAGTTAAACTTGGTCAGCCACAGACCTTATGTCTTTGATTGGACCTCTGAGAAGTAGATGCCAAACAGTAAGGGTCCCAGGACAGATTCATAGGAAAATCCACTAGTGACAGTTCTGCTATCAGAGGTGGAGGTGCCTATTTTGACCTTGAGTGTCCTGTCAGTGAGCCAGTTGGCCACCCACCTGATGAGATAGAGATTTACGCTAAGTTGTCTTAGCTTTTTGATGAGGTCTGAGTGAGGGATTGTGTCAAAAGCCTTGGCCAAGTCAAGGTAAGCTTTATGTACTGACTTTCAGGCATCCAGGGCCTTGGTGACAGTCTCAAAGAAGTCAACCAGGTTCAACAGACAGGTTTGGCCCTTGATGAATCCAAACTGGGTGGGTTCAAGTGCTTGGAGATTGCCTATGGCCTTGTTTATGAGATCCATAATAATATGCTCCATGCCTTTACAGATCAGACTTGTCAAGCTAATGGGGTGATAGTTTCTAGGGTCAGTATTGTGCAAGAGGATGACAATGGCATTTCCCCACTCTGCTGGATTGAAGCCTGTACTTAGGCTGTGGTTGAACAGGGTACTCAATGGCAAAGCCAGCTCGAGTTGGTGATGGTGCAGAATGCAGCATGGGATACTATCAGGTACCATGGAAGCTGTGTTCTTTGCCTTGGATAGGGCCTTTAACACGATCTATGGAGAGATGAGGTATCTCTCTATAAGGAGAGATGAGTATCAGGGATGGTGAAAGGGCCTTTGGGGGGACAGGGGGTGAAGTTTGCACTGAACCTATCTGCTAGCAGGTTGGCTAAGTCAACAGGGTCAGTGTAAGTGATACTGTTAAGTACTAATTTGGAACATACTTGGGCTTTGCCATGGAGGTTCCTTACATGCCTGCCCTTAATGAAGATAGAGACTCCACCACCTTTAGTCTTCCTGACCTCATTTTGGGGTCAGAATGTGTGGAATGAGGTTTATCCTGGTAAGGCAGGGGTGCTCTATGCAGCCCTGACCCAAGTTTCTTTGACCGCACAGACATTGGCATCTTCCAGTGCAAGCAGAGCCTCCAGTGAGTGCATTTTCAGGTTAAGGCTCCTAGCGTTAAGCAGCATGACCTTCAATTTGTTTTTTGACAGATATTTTATGTTGGAAAACTTGTCTTTGGGATATTGCCTAAAAATGGCACAATGGGGAAGGAGAGAGCCTTGGCCAGGATCCAAAATCCCAGTGGTGAGAGGTGGAGGCCATCTAGGGCAAAGCATTAAGGCTTGTCAACCATGTCAACCCAGGCAGACATATACTGGATCCATTGGAATGACACCAGAAACTAAGCCAATTGTTGAAGCCAATTATTTTTTGTTGATATTGTGGTATCATTCATCATGAAGATAGGATGGTGTTTAAGACTAGAGTCATACCTTCCTGGGACATACTCTGAGAGATCAGTCATGTCTCTTTTCATATAGCCCAGGGAGGTACATCTCAAGTCATTCACACCAACATGGACAATGACAGAGTTATACTTGTACTTGTTGAGGAGAAACATAAGTGCATGTGTAATGTGGCAGTCTAGCATCAGACAGACAACTGACCACGACCTTTTCCTTGTCGAGCCTGATGAGGGGGATAGCAGTGTGTCTCACAAGTGAGTAATCAAGGACTAGTATTTTTGGTTTATTGTTATACCTTGTGGCCTGTGATGGTTTATTGCTTTGGCTTATGGGCTGTGTTTATAAGACACTGGTGTGCTGTTTGCTGCATGTGATGTGTTTGGTGTTGTGTGGGATGTTTGTGAGTGTGTTTTGGATGTTTCTGCTGTTTAGTAAGTTTTTATTGAGGATCTCTACATAGGTGGGTGTGTTGTGCTTGGCTATGTGGTGTGAGTGGTGTGGTGTTTGTGCTGGCAATCTCCTCTTTGTCAAGCGTACCGACTGTGGCATGAGAGAGGATGGATTCCAGGTTACTGATGTAGATACATTTCTCACAAGTAGAAGAAGAGGGCCATCAGTAAACATGAGGCAATTGCTACACTGTCTCAGTATGCCCATGTCGACCAGGCTGGCAGGAGAAACTAATGGGAATTGCCCAGACATAGTGTTCCGAATACTTGGGCAGGCGTATGGAAAGAGGGTTTTGATAAGGGTTTCTCCACAAGAGTTTAGACCACAAAAACCTTCTTAACTGTAAAGTAACTGGTCTGAAGCACAAGTGCTAAAACCAAAACTAAGATGCTTAGAATAACAGCTAAATTTGATCATTCCACCACCAGGTCTCCTTGTCATCTTTCCTCTGTTCAGATGTCACAGATGCACAAGCCAGTGTATTTCTTCATGTCAGTCCCAAGCTTGGATAAATGGGGAGGGATACACCAACAAGGGCATCTGGCATAAAATTTCTACCAAACCAAATATGCAGACAACAATACAGATTTGCATATTATTAACTTTCTTATCCAATCTTATTTGTTATCTTTTCATAAATATTTTATAATCAAGTTATTAAGTACTATTGACCTCAAAATTCTTATATCATCTTTTGTCCCTTTTTCCATATACATTTCATCACTCTAATTCATATTTCCTTTTGGTGAAATCCTCCTTCCAACCATTCATTTAACACTTATTCAAACATTTCATTTTGGAAATCTTTCATGTCTTTATATATACAATATTCTATCCCATCTAAATCCATAGCAGATTCTAAATTTACTATTCTTAACACATTCAGTTCTTCAATTGTAACAGCCTTTTCTATTTTTGTTTTATCGTGTTCTTTCAATTTTTAACCTTTCACATATATATTTGTTATGTCTTAATTTTTTTAAAACTCTCTTGTATTTAGTTCTATCTTTTGCTCTTCTCTTTTTACTTTTTGTGATTCCACATAACATTTTTTTTTTATATTTGCTTATGAAACGTATGCATCATGCTGTCCTGTTTGGATAAAAACTCTCATTTCTATATGATCTTTCCACAACTGAGCAATTATTTGTCTCCCTTCTTTATTTATTATTGTTTTGTTTATTCTCTTTATACCTTTTCAAATTTTTGTATAATCCTTTTTCCTTAAATTTCTAACCAAATTGCTAAATGATCAGAAAGTCCTTTAATGTGTATGTCTTCTTTTACAATACTTAAACTTTTTGAAATTATAAAATAATCTATTTGTCTTTAAATTACTTATTCCATATGTCCATAGCTTTTTAATCCATACATACAACTTTCCCATTTATATTACTTCCACTAATACTTTTACATTCCCTCTGTCTTTATTTTTCTTATGTTGCATTTCATATCACCTACCATTATTATGTCCATATTAACATTTATATAATAATAAAAAATAAACATTTCTTCTGTTGCTTTCATTGTATACATAGCAAACAATATATACACCTGTTCTTTCTACTTGCATCTACAACTGTTGTTCTCCCCATTTCCAATAATAGAAAATCCAACACTTTGATGACTTACATAATAGTGCTATACCTGAACATGTCTCTTTATCTATATTCCATATTATTTCACCCCCCATAACTTTCCCATTAGTAGTTTCTCTTCTTCTGGCAATATTCTCATGTATTCTTATATGATTATATCCATATCTACTTTAGTACACCATTGTAATACACCTATTCCATGCTTTATATTTTAATACTATTAACATTAACTGCTAATATTCTCAGTGATACATTTTAATACTATTTGCACTCTCTTCAAAAAACACCACACTTTACCATTCTTATTCTCTTTCATGCTTACCCCTAGAAATGTACTTTTACTATTCTTTACTCTTTTTCAGATCAAAATTGTCATTCTTTTCATTGCTCTCCAATTTATTTAAAGTGTAGCTTTAATTCTTGATTGTAAAGTACTGTTAATTTCTGCTAGTAAAATCCTATATCCAGCTAAGTATTTTTTATAATCTCTGTAATGTGCTTACCATATGTAATGTCTCAGTGTTTAATGTCCTGTATTTAATTATTCTTCTCTGTCTGTCTTTACATAGAGCTTTTCTTCCCAGGCGTGAAAATAGGTAATATCTACCCAGTCAGACTTTCCTGGTTAACAAATGTCCAATAAATAAATAAATACATTTTCTTCTACTTCTTCTTCTTCTTTACTCATATCTGACATAATTTCCTATACTTGCTTATCTTTTTTTCTTTCCTTAGTTCTAGTACTTCATTTTATCTCACTCTTATTTGTCATTATTTGATTTTCTTCTACTTTTTCTTGTTCTAATACTTCATTTAGGTCTGTGTTTTCATCAAGATCTAGGTCTCTCTCTCTCTTTCCCTTTTTATATTCTTCTATATTTATCTTACAATCTATCCATAAATGTCCTAACTTCTCACATTTAAAACATTGTAAATCACATTTCATGCATCATGCCCCACTTTTCCACGCATATAGCATTTTCTTTTATCAGATTCATTAATTAAATGATTATATTTTTCATAAACCAAAAAAAAAATGTGTTTTTGGTTGTCCTCAATATTTTACAAACCATCTATTTCCCTTATCATTTATCAAGCTTGGTATATGAACAACACTGTCACTTTCCATTTCAAATATCACATTACATTCCCATCCCCGGTCCGTAAACCTCTATTGTCATATATGCTTATAATGGCCATCACTTTTTTACACAATGTCTTTAAATAATGTCTTCATCTCTCTTTCAATGTCCGTGCAAGACTGAATACATTTTTTCTTTGTTGTTTCCCTGTTAAATACATGAAGCACATATAAGTTCCACAGATTACAGTTCCTTTTTAATTCCTACTGTTACAAAATGTTTTTCCATGGATTGCCCTAAAAATAATGTCACAGTAAAAGTCTTTATTAATATGCATGAAAACTCTTACCTCTTTTGGTGAGATGCCCAAGGGAACCACTATATTACCCAAATGTTATACCTACCCATACTTTTATGTTCTTTGCTGCTGACATGTACTAAGTATTTTTTATTCCTTTGTGGCACTTTCTTCTCTTATTTTCTCCCTCTTTCTCATATGTTCTCTGCAAATAGCCAAACATCCACTCCCTCCCCAAATACTCTCAATGACTCTCATATATCTAACTCATGCCTACTCAAGCACATGACAATATACTCTCTAAATAGTCAGAGCCTAACTAATGAAATCACTGAGTTCCACTCCTGGATAGCCCACACAACTCCTCATATCCTCTCCCTATCTGAAACCTGGCTTAAGCCACATATCTCCAATACTGTAATTCTCCCACCAGGTTATAATATCTATCAATGGGATAGAATTCCAAGAAAAGGGGGTGGTGTTGCCATTCTCCACTCTAATAACCTCATTCTATCACCTTTTCCTACACCCATCCCTGACTTTCACCCTGCAAAACTTATCATTCTTAATTGCACCTTAACACTCACAAGAAATTCACTGTTGCTTCCATTTACATCCCTCCTGGGAATAACTCTTCCACCATAGAAAATTTCCTTTACTAGTTTTCCCACAATATACCCTATGAAACCGTAATTTTGGGTGATGTTAACCTAGATCGGTCCAAACTTAAAACTGACTCTCCACAATTGAGTATCAACCTGCATGGTTTCCATCAACTAATAACTACCCCTACTCATCTCCACAAAAAACTCATCTAACTCCATTATAGACTGGATACTCACCAAGTCACCTGACCACTACCATAACCCCAAAACCTTACCAGACTGCCTTAGTGACCACATCCCACTTCTGTCCTTAGATATACCATCCACTCCCTCAGAACCCCACCTATACAGGGACTGTCATAAACTCTCAAATTTCAGTGCAACCCAATTTAACTCAATTCTCTCTAGCATATGCTGGCTTATCCTTAAACAAATCCCTCTTAATGATGCAGTAACCACATTCAATAGCATTTTCTTAAACTCCTTTGCCCCCTCTAGGAAGATCAGAATAAAATTAAATCATGTCCTATGGCTATCAAGAGAAACCAAGTCCCTTATGCATAATAGAGACAATATCTGGAAAGCCTGGACTAAAACTAAGAAAATTTCTCTCCTGCACAAATGTAGGCATCTTAGAAATCTGACAAAAAAAACAAACAAATAAGGACAAAAGGTCCTTCTATAACTCTGCACAGATAAACAACAAATCTAACCATCAGAAGTTCTGGTCAACTCTAAACAGAATACTTTCTCTGGGTTGCCCCTCAACTCCCTGTCCTTACCCCAATACATCACCACTGGAAACAGCCACACTCCTTAATAAGCACTTCATAGACTCTATCCAAAAACTCTAACCTACCAACTCTAACACTACTACTTTGCCTAACCTTCCTAACCCCTCCTAGTAAAACTCCATTCTCTTTACACTCAGTAACTACCTCCTACATCAGATCTCTTCTTCTAAAGCCTAAACCCTGGTCTCCCTCTACTGACAACCTACCTCCTACCTTCCTCAAAATTGCTGCTGATTCCATTGCCTATCCTGTATCTATCCTAATCAATCGATCCATTCTGGAATCTACCATCCCTACCCTACAGAAATCCTTCTTCACCATTCCCCTGCACAAAGGTGGAAACTCCACAGACACTTCTATCGGCCATAGCCATTCTATCCCCCCTCTCTAAGATTTTTGAAAAATGTATCCACTCACAGCTTCTCAACCATCTCCTCCAGAATAACCTTCTCACCCCCACTCAACATGGTTTCCATCCTAACCATAGCACCACCACTGCCCTCTTATCCTTCACACATACCATAGCCAAGGCCCTAGACAACAACAAACTGAAATGAAGTCTCTTCCTTGACCTTTCCAAAGCCTTTGATACTGTCTCCCATACCCTACTACTACTATCTAAACTTGAAAATCTAAATCTGTCTTCTCCTTCCCTAGCCTGGTTCTCCAGTAACTTATCCTGCAGGCAGCAATCTGTCAAATGGCTTTCTTCCACCTCTCCATTTATATCTGTTCCTACAGGAGTACCACAAGGTTCCATCCTAGGTCCCCTCCTGTTCAATATCTTTACCAACAATCTCTATACATCCTGTAATGAATCCTCTCTCATCCAATATGCTGATGACTCAATCCTCATCTCTATCTCTGACATTTCAAAACTCCACACTATAACTCAACAGTCATTTCTATCCACAGAACAGTAGCTATCCAATAACCTACTAATCCTTAACCCCAAAAAGACCAAACTCTTACTCTTTCTGCCCCGATCTCTCACTCACCATAAATCCTCATTTGAAATTTCATCCACAAATAAGATCATAATCCAACCCAAAGCTCACACAAAACTCTTGGGGGTCATCATTGATGATGAACTCATGTTCAACCTCCACCTGCTCCAATGTATAAAAAAGACAAACCAGAAACTTGGGTTACTAAACCATAATAAAAAAAATGTCTCACTACTAATGCTAGGCTCTCCCTTGTGCAAGCCATTTTCCTACCTAACTCCTATAAGTTGCCCCTGTACTCACTAATATCCAAACCACAACCATAAACAAACTCCAACTTACCTACCATAAAATAGCCAGATTTGTCACAAACTCACCTTATAGTACACATCACTGCCTTGCTTTAAACTTACTCCAGTGGCTTGAACTCCCCCAGCTTCTACTTCAATCTCAACTTCAAATGCTACATTTAATTCTTAATAAGCCTTCATCCTGTCCTGCTCTCTCTCTTCCTTCATCTCTAGTTATATACCACCTCGGTCTTTCCACACTTCCATTCTGCAACTACGCCTCACATACCAGCCCAGAAAAACTACAGGCAAACTCCTCTATAAACACTCCATTGCACAAGCTTGGAACAAACTCTCTATAGATATCCATTCCATCATACACCCAGTACGCTTTAAAGAAAAACTCAAATACTATTTACGTAACTCAAAACTTTGTCATTGTCAGGCACCAATTTAAGCATCCCACAGTTTACCTTTCTTCCTCACTCATCTCTCACATCTTCTCCATCATCTCTTGCATATGAACATATGTCTTCTTATCTGCTCTACTGATTCAAAACACTGCTTGTATATATGTAAATAAAAATTTGCTTCTCGGGGAAAGGGGGAAATGTACATGCATTGCTATTACTTTCTTTCATCTATAAATTTTTTTTGTATAGCCTGTTTTCTGGTTGAATTTAGATGTTTAAATACTTTTTTTTGCATAACGCAGCTTTCTCTCTCTTTGAATTTTGATGTTATAATTTATGAATTTCTGTAATCTTTTCATGTGCTTGGAGCTTTTCTTCTCGGGTCTCCACTGAAAATGGGCCACAAGCCCAGCTGGACAAACCCGATTAACAAATGTCAATAAATAAATAAATACATATATATATATATATATGTGTCTTTTTACTCAACATTGTTGCACTTTCTTCCTCCTGAACTCTGTCCATAACCTCTGCCCACAAATACTACATCACCGCTCTCTGGTTCACTTAGTACAATTAATTCTTGAAGTACAACATTCTGTAACCCTCCTGATTGAAGGGTTGTAATAACACATCTACCATGACTCTCAGTCTCTTCCTCAAACAACCACCTCTGAAAGATTTCTTTTGAATCTAGTGAAGGTTTGGACACCTTCACACTCTTAGCAATGATTCCCTCTCATACTGTTGCTCTAACATTTTCTCTAATGGCTCAACTGATGTTAACCCATCCTCAGTCACACCACCTTCAACCTCTCTCTAAAGCTTGAAAGGATTTTGAATCCTTGCTCTTAACACATAGAAGCTGTCTCTCCATGGTGTGCCCTGATTTTCTGGGCCAGACATTGTGCCCAGAACAGAAGCAGGAAGTAAATCATCAATTGTGTCCCTTGTACAACACACAGAGTAAGGATCATTTATTTATATACAAAAATAAGTCTTATTTGCAAAATATATACATGTGCACAATTATTCACATATGGGCAAATAAATAAATATACAAATCTGTTTAAACATATTGATAATATCCTTTGCAATTGTACTAAATGTTCATCTCTATTAGACCCCTACTCCTTTTTCTATAACCACCTTCTGATTTTACTTAATATTGTTCTTAAAATCTGTTTACCATTAAAATAATTTAATTTATTCTTTCATTCCATATAACCCATATAACATAAAACAACTTGTTTTATTTATTCTTTACTTCTGTTCATATAAAATCCATATTTAATCATATCCATGCTTATTTTAGCCACTTCTTTTATCTCTTCAAAGAATTCTTCTTTACATAGCTTTGCCTATAACATTTTTTGCTCTTTTACATTTCAAAAACATGTTCCATAGTTTCTGCTTTTTGACAGCCCTCAGGATTTAATAACATCTGTGTGAGCATAGTGTAGAGCCTACATGGAATGGTACCATGTCTATGTGCACAGTTTCCCCTCGGCAGCGCAACATGCATATTATTCATGGTGCATTGCCGAGGGAGAGCTGAGGAACACCGTTTTTGGATCAGTGTAGGGAGTGTAGTGTAAACTGCATGGGCAGATGGGTAAAACACTCCCTGCACTGCCCAACTGCAGTATATCAATGTACTTTTTTTATTTTAAAAAACATGCTTGTGCGGCACTGAGCAGAGCTCAGCAATGCTAAATGTTACTGAGACACCTGCCAGACATCTAAAAATAGAAACCGGATGCATTTAGTTATTCACTTAAATGTCAGGTTTAAGTGTAGCTGAGCAGGTTTGGACAGTGCGGTGCTTAGCAGTGCTTATACGTAGCTTAGAGGTATATGTAAAGGTATAGCAAAATTTCACATATCCATGTAGCAGCCTCATGAGCAGTAGCTGCAGGGTTTGAATATATGGAAAGGCAAATAAGCATTTATGTTTGAAATACAAATTATGGCAATTACTTTTAAATTCTGGCCTCCTGCCCTCTGCTAAGCTCTATTAAGACCTGCTAAGACCTGCTAAGCACCACATAAACACAATAACAGCTGAAAATATTTACGCACTGCTCGACTCTGCTTAGCTGGTTTGCACACAGCTAAGCACTGCTAAGCATATACGTCTTCTGGTTTTCACACTGCTCAGTTCAGCTGCACTAGTTTGGGCACTGCTAAGCGACATTTCACATTTTTAAATATTGCCCAATGGTGTGTAAGGGCAGGAAAACAGGCTATATTATGCCCAATGGGGGGAATACAGCATAATCTGTTGGAGTTCTGTCTCTGAAGGATACTATTGCAGGCATTGGTGAGGTTCACACTTTTGGGTGCAGCGTTGGGGCATCCTGGATTCCAGGGTCATGGTCAGACTCCTTGTAAAAAAACATGAAGGCCAGTTTCTGCAGGGAGGTAACCAGGGCTCAGAGTGCAAGGCAAAAGCCTGGGACTGGCTGGAAAGGGACCTCGCCAGTGCATCTGGTATCCCCTGCAGAGGTAAGCAGTGTCATCACCACTATGATGACCTGAAGAGATGTAAGGGGGAACTCTTGGACACCTGGGTCCAAGAATTTTGGGCAGGGGATGTCCCACATGTATGTAAGTACTTTCAGCTGTATACCACTAATATTGAATCTGAATGTCTGCTAAACTGGTAATCATAATGGCGTTCTTCTCTCCCAAAAGCTGCAGAAGAGAGGGTTCAGAACCTCAAGATGCATGCCGGGCGCTTGGCCAGGTTTTGCCATGAGTGCGGTGAGTACAGATACATAGTGCTAACAATATTTAAATGAGCAAGAAAGAGTAAAACATTAACTACAATTAGATATATACAGTATAGGGACGGCCACGGTGGTGCAGTGGTTAGCATTGCCGCCTCACCGCAAGAGGTTCTCCAGTTCGATTCTCGGCTGGGGTGCCTTCTGTGCAGAGTCTGCATGTCCTCTCTGTGGTCATGTGGGTTTCCTCTGGGTGCTCCGGTTTCCTCCCACATCCCAAAGACATGCTGTCGGTGGATTGGACACTCTAAATTGGCCCTAGGTGTGAGTGTGTGTGCGTGTGTGTGTGTGTGTGTGTGTGTGTGTGTGTGTGTGTGTGTGTGTGTGTGTGTGTGTGTGTGTGTGTGTGTGTGTGTGTGCGTGTCTTCTGTGGAAGGTTGGGGCGCCGGGCTGACAACTTGACACCGTAAAACTCCACTGCCAATCATGAGCAGACAGATGATCCGCTGTGGCGACCCCTAACCGGGAAAAGCCGAAAGAAGAAGAAGATATATACAGTAAAGATTGTATTGCAATGAATATGGACTTACAGCTGTACTGCAATAAGTGAATACTGCCAACTGTAGTGCAATAAGCAGGGAAGAATACTGCATTAACTGTAAGAAAGTATTTACAATAAAGTTTGTAGTGCAATAAGTGTGGAATTACAGCTGTATTGCAACACCTGCATAATCACAACTGTTGAGCAATACAAAATCAAAACTATTCCAGGAACTGCATGAAGGGATTTCCAATAAAGTCTGTTACGCAATAAGCTTGGAAGTAGAACTGTTTTCCAAGAAATGAATTATGACAGCTGTTGTGTAATAAAAACATGAAACAATACCAGTACTTGCATGAAGGTATAGCCAACAAAGTCTGTTGTGCAATAAGTGTGGATTCAGAGCTGTTTTGCAAGAAATTAATTATGACAACTGTTCTGCAATAACACCTCAACCAAAGTTAATAACACCAAGGTAAATTGTGTACATCAGGAATGTCTTGTTTTAACCATTGCAGTTGAGCTGTATGTATTCAGGTTATGAGTTAAGGTTCTGTAGTCAAGTATAACAGTGTAACAGCTGTAGTCTGCAAATATAATGACTGCCAAATGAATCATTTAACACATATAGTACCGGTCACAGCTGAGTTTAGGCCACTATTGTTCATATAATGCTCTGTCATCGTGAAACAGCAGGTAAGCAAGGTATATGGGTGAGGTAACCCACTCCATGACCTGATATTGTTTGTTGACTCCACAGATATTTAAATCCACTAACAATATATTGTGTACGCCTGCAGTCTATATGATAATGTATAGGTTACCTACTATCTCTGTCATGCATGTACTTCATGCATGTGTGTTCTACTGTCATTGCAAGCTAGTATAAAACTGTAGTAGTACTGCGAGGTCATATTTTGTTTCTAGGTAAGCTCCAGGTAAATAGCAGTCAATCACTAATCAGCAGTGACTCAGTAGTTAAGTTTGTAAAATGCACTGTATAAAGTAAATTTTGGCACACACAGACCAAGGTTCAAATCCAGTGCTAGGTTTCATTACATAATGCTCACAACTTCTCTTTCCACAGGAACTGCAGGTAAACAGGTGAGGTAGTCTATATTATCAATAAATAATTGTGTGTTTAGATGTTACAGACTTTTTGAATCATTAGCAATAATGTGAAAATACAGCATAAAATAAAAGAAATAAATATAATAATAAAATAAAGTGAAATGTGTAACGTGTATTCTTAGTATGGCTGTATGCCTGGGTTGTCTGTAAAATTGTTGCTGCAGCCAATTCATACACGCCATGCAGATATCCTCTGTGGTCACTGCTATTGGGTTCTATCCCCATGCCTGCCAAGCAAGTTATTTAGTTTCTCAACTGTACACATACATGTCTCTCAAGTGTCACGCTGTCATGTAATGTAATTAGTAGTGTGTAATCCCTCTGTCACAGGTTTATCATTGACATGATAACCTAAATAGCTGAGTATCAGTACATCAGCCCACAGTACACCTTGGAAGTTCTATAGCTCTACCTGATGTGCATGTGTTCTGTGTAGTTGTATACCCACAGTTGTTATTGCTTGGCCCATATTGCCCAGTGCGGATAGCTTGAAAGGTATGTACATGCTACAGCAACTACAGGGGACTTGTACACATAAAGAAATGACAGACCTGTAGAGTGGATAGTAGTACTGCTGTCAAGTATATAGCCAATAATAGTACTAATGGCACATTCTTCTCTCTGTCTCCCCACCCCTTATCTTTATTTATTTATTATTGCTGTTCATTAGCTATGGTTCACTTTTAACTTATGTTGTTACATTAAACTGTATTTTAAGGCATGTGTTTATTATTGTTATGTATTATAATGGTTGAATATTAACATATCTTGTTGAATTACCTATTTTGTTTCCCTTAAGCCGTAACTGTTAGTGGCATGTTGTTATTATACTGACTGTTCTGTTATTTGTTGTTGTGTTTCACATAATATGGGTTATTTCCACTGTTTTGGCATGCTATTACTAAACATATTGTTTTGTTCATAACTAACCTATACTTATTGCTATACCTCCATCACCACAGCACATCAGGGTAGGCTGGCTCCCAGTGATCTGCATACCCTACCTCAACTGGCCATGGCACTAGGTCCTGGCATGTTTGGGACCCAGGCCAGTGGTGCCCCCTCTGCTGCCCTTGCACTGCCTGTGGCATCAGGTGGAACCCCCTCAGAGGACGGGTTCCGGTCTCCTTCTGGGAGCTGTGGCAGAGGTACAGTACTCACCCAGTAGCAACTACCAGCCATGGTGCACAGAATCATTCATTGGAGCTATGAACATCACCTATGCCAGATTAAGGGCACACTGGCCAACCTGATGGGTCAGTAAAGGAGCAGTGTCAACTGCCCATGGGTGGGGACCTCAGTCGTGCTGCTGCTGTCTGGAGGCACATGCATCTCCAATTCCACAACACCTTCCCCATCCAAGGTGTTTTATCCCCTCATGTGTCACACACTGCCCCTGTCTGCTGTCTTGTCTGTCATCTTTGTCAGCTATTGTTTCATTTCCTATGCAACTGACCTCCCCACACATACCTATGTCCCTTCCCCAACATTCCATTCTCTCTTTAAAAAAATGGACATCTGTCCCACAAAAAAATATCGTCCTATACATAGCTCTCCGTTTCACACACGTGTCCACTGGACACAACTAATGTGGTCCAGTTGGCATGACAACACATTTAGGTTGTCCTCATCCCTCTCTCAGGGGGTTGAGAGTCCAAATTCATCTACAAATTCTGTCAAAATGCACAGCTGTTGCTGTACAAGAAATGGATAGCTATTGTTCTTTCCTACAAATCCGTGGCTGCTGCTCACTATGTTTTTCCCCCTGATTGCCCCCATTCCACCACTGTCCTATTACCCCCTTCTTCTTTTCTTTATATATTTTTTTAGTTCAGGTTTGCGCAGACCACCACTTTGCTCAGCTTAAATGAGCTCTAATGTCTTTATGCGTCTATGACAGTGTTACTCACATGTAGATAATAAACATTGCTGGCAAGTCTCAAACCCATGTCCCTCTCAACTACAGCATAGGTTATTAATCCATCATCCTACACAGGTTTTAGGTTATGCAGCTCTTTCCAGCAATATATACTGACTGCTACCTACTGCTATTAAGCATGTAAATGATATATAAAAGGAATGGGAAAAATAGGAGTGTACCTTGGACCCTGATGCAATAATACACCAGTGCACAGCCAAAGACTTACCAATGGATGTATGTGAGGCCTGTGATAGTAGGTATATGTGGTCTTTTATCGGCAACTTGTGGAAAGACACCTGCTAAGGCAGCTATGGCAAAGTACATGTACAACTGGGACCCTGGTGCAGAAATACAACCACATTAAGTCATTTACATACTCTTGGATGTAGAAATGTCTCTCACAGCCTGTATATGTGCATGTATATCTTGCAAATATATATGCTTTTGCAGTGTCTCAGTAGCTCAGTCTGTTAAATGCCTTCCAGCAGCGTATTTTGTCACACACAGTCCTGGGTTTGATTCCAGTGTTGTGGCACACTTCAATTAAATTATTGTGCAGAAAGCAAGTAATGACTATGTCTTGCAGTTTTAATCCCCACAGTTTACTGCTACATAATTAACTGCTAACCAGTTTTGCAAAATAAAAGCCTCAAGACAGAGGCACAATGTACATATCCATATCACCTAACTATACGTTGCCTACCACTCTGTTTTTGCACTGTTGCATAACAGATGTACCTTGTGCACATGCACCAGTTGGACTGTATAGAATACCCTTACTCTGGCTCTGCTGTACCAACAGCTCTGCCACAGCTGCCACAGTTACACATACAGAGTGAAGTCTAACAAAGTGCTAACAAACCCTCCATGTGTTGTAGGCTGTAAGTAAATGTAGCTGCTAGAGACCTACCATACCTCCCAACCCCCTACAGCAAGGGATCTGGACACTGCCATACTTACTGGAGGGAGCAAAGGACCAGAGATAGGGACATGTTCAACAGTTTGCCCCACAAAGATAGTAGGTTGATAGAATAGGAGCTACTGCATTAACCTGCATATTCTGATGGGTATGAAGTTTGACACTCACGTCTCTCTTCCCTTACTGACATCAACCCACAATGTTTGCCAGTGAACTGCCAGATGACCACAATGTTATGGGATATTGACCATTGATGAGGCAAAACTGTGCACATACGTCACAAATCTCTACAGTGGGCTGTTGTTGAACCTAGCCTCTGTGATGCTGTAGTCTCCACATCTCAGTAATGTCCATCTCAAACTGTAAGAAAGGGGCAAGGCCTACATGGAGACCTTATATATAGCACTGTGGTGGCATGCCATTGGGTACTGATACTACAATTTAGCTGTTTTGGCTGCAATTAGCAATTCTGAGCCACTGACTGGTGCAGAGGCAATTACCTGCTAATAAGTATTACCTTCAAAAGGCAAGCAACTGGTGCTGGGGAACAGGTCTGTATGAGATTTCAGGCTCACAGACAGTGTATGTTATAAGCTTTTCCAAATTAAAGATACAAAACAAGAATACTGCACTCCACCAGGTATGCAATAGATGTCTCCATATAACAGGATGCAGATGGGAGGATGGACGTATGGGGAATAGGGAATACAGCAGTAGGATTGTCATAGATCTATGGTATTGAGATGTCATGGATACACTGCTGTCCTACACCTACAGGCATGACTCACACCTGTCCCTGCTTTCCAGCACATCTCAGCCCTGTCCCTATCAATCCCTCCCACAACGGTCGACTGTTGTAGGAAAGCTAGTGGATTACACATAGTACATAGTGACAATAACTAATGGTGTACACTCCTGCAACATCAAATGATGTACTGTGTGTCACCTCCTCTCATTCTGTGAATGTGTCACATACATAATTCTAAAATTGAAAAAAGTGTCCCTGAATGTCCCTGTTGTACTCTGGCTACATCCCTGTGTCACTGACATGTGTCTCAGGTTGGTTGAGCGCTATGCCTAATGTACCTGTCAACCTCCTACAGCAAGAAATCAGGACAAAGCCATAATTAATGGTGGGCCAAAGGGCCAAGCTCAGTGACCTTCTCACTTATTGTTTTAGTTTGTTGTTTGGGATATTTTTGCAGTGACCCTAATGATAATGGACATCAGTTGGGTATAACAGCTCTGTGTTTCTTATGCTTAGTCAAACCCTCTGCTTGTGTTGGGCTGATAAGGTCATAACAAGGCCGAAATATGCATATCCACAGCTAGTGGGGTTTGGCATTATTAGCCTGAACTTGTCCTTGAAAATGACGAAACAATTCATGGGCATTCAGAATTGCCAATTAGCTGAAACACCTGATGTTCATAAGGGTCATTTGCATATATCCCATGGGCCACTGATACAAGAGCTTTGGGAGGTCACTCAGTGCAGGTTCTAGCTTTGCTAGAGTTTTCAATATATATATATATATATATATATATATATATATATATATATATATATATATATATATATATATATATATATATATATATATATATATATATATATATATATATATATATATCTTGCCTGTATAATGTAAGACCATGAGTAGACTAACACATATTACTGTAGCATAACACAGTACAGCTTGCAGTACTTTTGACATGCACCATGGAGTTTACTTGATGTCAGAATGTCAGGCAGCGGACTTAAGGTGGATGTCATCAGCAGGCCTTGTAAAGGAGGCCAATATTGAGGCCAGCAGCTAGTCAGAGCGCCTTAAAGGCATAACATACAGAGATAAGCCAGATGGGCATGTCTGTAGTGCAGCAAGGGGATATATGTACATACATACACAAGTTGGATGATGTGAGATTAGAACCCCTCCCTATCTACTGTTATACACTACCGCTTGCTGTACTTATTGCATGCACCATAGAGTTTATCTGATATCATATTTTCAGCCAGTGCTCTTAAGGTTGTTGACATCAGCAGGCTTTGTAGAGGATGGAATTTAGAGGCCAACAGCCAGTCACATGGCCATAAAATGCATACCATTGCACAGAGATAACCCATGTGGGCATGTCCACAGTGCTAGGAGGGGATATATTGATGCACACACACAGTTAAATGATGTGATATTAGAACCCCTACCTATCTAGTCATACACACTATAGGTTGCAGTACTTATCACATATGCCACAGAGATTATCTAGTGTTAGATTGTCAGCCAGTGCTCTTAAGGTGGATGACATCAGCAGGCCTTGTAGGGGAGGGAATTTAGAGGCCAGCAACCAGTCACAGGGCCATAAAATGCATACCATTGCTCAGAGATAGCCCATATGGGCATGTCCATAGTGCTGTGAGGGGATATGTTGATACACACACACACACACACACACACACACACACACACACACACACACACACACACACACACACACACACACACACACACACACACACAGTTGGATGATGTGAAATTAGAACCCATACCTATTTAGGTATTGCACACTATAGCTCACAGTACTTATCACATGCACCACAAGTTATGTCTGTTGTATATGTTGATGCAGGCACAGTACTTGTAGAGTACGCAAAGTGGCCATGTGTTAGACAGCATGTATGGCCTGCAGAGTGTTACTGCTTGGCACTGTTATTGTATCTAGTGTCCTAGATGTGGGATACCTGGCAATATCCCTGCTATATGTGTACACTTACCAGTCTCACCATATGTAGCTGTTTGCAGTTTGATAGGTGGACATATGGCCAGGGACAATATGGCCTGTCCAAGGCATGCGTTGCACCTATTGTACATTACAGTACCTGCATACCTGTGTCTGTCTATAAGGTGACAGTCAGCAGGTAGTGGCATCTGTGTGTGAGTAGATTATGTACTGTTATGGCCTTGATCTGGTTCCATCGGACAACTGCTGTGGTGTGTAAGGGCAGATAACCACAGCATTCCCAAGTATGTGGGGACACTCATACATCCCCACCCATATCTATATAAATGTGCATAACAGGGATATCTCCTTAAATGTTGTTGTCTGTGTACATTATGTAAATGTGTTATGTAGATATAGGTGGAGAGTCTATGTATCATTGTATTGTATATAGCTATATATACATCTTGTTATCATAAATATATGTGCCACCTATTGATAGGTACACTCATTAAGTGTGAGGTGGATAGGGAGAGACAGATATGCATATGTAACTGAATATAAGTACAGACATATTTCCACATAGCAGGTCTTTGGGTGGTAGAGGTGACAGACTTGGGCTCAAGTTAGTTAAGTGTAGGATCATGCCCAGTGTGACTATCAGTACTTACAAGTTGACTCCAGGTCAGTGCTACCTGTATTCCAGTCTAAGATTATGGGTGCTGTATTCCATTGGCTGCAGCACCTGTTACCACAATACTGCACTTACCTGATATTGTCCAAGGTATTCCTCGGCTGTTTGTTGACCTTTATACTCATACCTCACCACTGTGCAGAGTTTCACAGACTGTCCAGAATTTTGCCTAATATGTTTGGTCCATTTTACATAACATTGTGGTTTTCTGGCAAAGTAGTGGCAAATCAGTGAAGATTGAAGTCAATAAATAATGACAGACATTTGAGTTTCAAACTACATATACATCAGGAGATTCATGGTAATGCAAGACCTGTTATTCTATCAACATTCTACCTTTGTAAGATGTAATATTTAAAACTTGTCCCTATTTGTGGGCCTTGGTCCCACTTTTACTCATGGCTTCGGCCAGATTTCCTGCTCTAAAAGGTTGAGAGGTATGATGTGACTGGGGTACATGATGTAACACCACACACAGGGTGACAGTCTGCATACCTCTACCTGTACATGTTTTTTTCAGAATGCCCACCATTTCTCCCCATATGTCTACTCTATTCCTCATACATTTGTTGTGTTCCGGTACTATACTGTAAACAGCAATCACTGAATTGTTGTAACTACTGACACATTTCAGTGATGGCCTTTACATCCTGCAGCTAATCTGACCTGTTGCAGTCTGCTGTTTATGTAGCCACCTGCTATGTTACTCAGACCGTGTATAATGTCTGTCTGTAGGTATGGCCCTTTGTCCCCCCATTCACTCAGGCTTTGTCCAGCTTTGTTACAGTAACAGATTGAGTGGTTATGACAGTCTTTGGGAATAACACCATATGAGTACCTCATATGCAAAAGATGTTGAATGCTGCCAGATTCAAACCAACAACACCATCACTGATGCTATTGTCCCTGGCATAGTGAAAAACACCTGCCAACAGACAGAGAGGTTTGATTCCTTACACTATCAACAACATACAGGAAACGTCTGGTCTGCTGGTATATCATTGCAGACTTACTGTTACAGCAGTTATATGGGAACACTGATGTGTTTGGGGTGGGGGATGAGCAGCCCATGCTCTGCTGGCACAGACAGTAATGTGACTGTCCTGTGAAAACCCCACTGTTTGGCATCTCTTTTGAATAACGTTGTGGAGTTTCTAGCCATGTGGCCTAATAGATATTATGGAGCACTTCTAGTGAATAGAGTACCAATTGTTCCAAGTGGCTGTTAGAGCTGTACACATAGCCCAGTAGCCCACTATAAATCTCTACAGGTAGCCCAGTAGCCCACTATATATAGCCCACTATATTCCCTTGCATACATGTGGCAGATCCATATATATGCTTCCATATTGCAGTACCCCTTACAAGTGGTGTATAGGAGAGTGACTTACCTTGCTAATGCAGCAGTTGACAGACCTGTAGTTCAGGGCTAACTCTATCTGATGCATGCAGTCCACAGTCAATACATGGTGAGGTACAGATTGTGTGGGTTGGCTGGCATAATTTTTACTAATATGTATGCGAGTCACAGTAAGGCATCAGTCTCTAGGGCCCTAGGTTTTCAGTGCATGTACTATGTGTTGTCTCTTGGCCAAGGCCAGGGCATATTGGGTATACCTACATCTGCCTACAGAGACAACCTCACAGGGTTCCTCCTCTGAGTCCTCCTGTGGGTGTTGCTGTTGTGAACTAGGTACTAGAGGGAGGATGTGTATCCCTTCCCTTTGCTGATCCTGATGCATCTGTTTCCAGAGGATCATATTGTGTAGCATGGCACATACTGTGAACATCTTTGTACATGTAGCTGAAGAGTACTGCAGGGCTCAACCAGATGTATTGAGGCTCCAGAGCTGTGACTTCAACAGCCCAAACACCTGCTCTATAATGTTCCTAGTTTGTGCATGTGCCTCAATATGGCATTATTCTGTGTGTGTGTGTACATTGTTGATGGGTGTTATCATCCATGGTTCCAGTGTATAGTAAACATCCCCCATTAAATGGCCATGTGAGATGTCCCCCCTGACAAACATCTGGTACAGCTGTGGTGTATGTCAAATAATATGGGATTTGTGATAACTGCCAGGGCTGCCAGCACAGACATTCAGGATAACATCTTGGTCATTGCACATGACGTGGCAGTTGAAGTGGTGCCACTTGCAGTTGTTGTAGATTCTACCCTCCTTACTGGGTGGTGCCTTGATGAGTACATGAGTGCAATCTATGGCACCCAGTACCTCAGGGTAGTGTGCTACATGGTAGAAGAGTCACATACTGCTGGCCTTCTCCTTAGGGGTTTGGGAAAAATAAATGTGCTCACTTGTATGTGGTAGCATGGCATCCAGGAACTGGTGGAGTACTCTGAAAGCAGATGCCTGTGAGACCCCCATCATGTCCCCAGTTGGTCTTTGGAAAGTACCTGTAGCTAGTATCTGAAGGGCTACACATACCTTTGTTTCCACAAGGATGGGTTCCCCTCTGTTGGCTCTGAGTCTGAGTTGAGGTCGGCAGAGCTCAGTGAGTTCTTGTAGTATGTCTCTGTCCACCCTGAAGTGCTCTACAATCTCCAGCTCATGTACCTCCTGGCAGGTTACCATGGGCCTCACCACTCTTCTCCTTCTCAGTCTAGGCCTATGGTCAGCATCAGCAGCAGCTGCATTGACCTCAGCATCCAGCACATACATATGTAGCAGACCTGCAGTAGCCCCTAGCATTCTCTCAGTTACAATTCCCAAGTCTGTATTCCAATGGTGCAGAGTATGGGGGAAAATCAGATAGAAGGGTGTATGCACAATTTATAGTCCTCTGCTGTAAGTGTACTGTGCGTGATTGGCTACCTATGATGCATTCCACCTGCCAAGTACATCCTTAAGAGGTTTTAATGGCCCTAGTTTAAGTGAAACAGGGCTCATCAGTAATTAATATATATTTGGCTTTCTCAGCCATTTTTTTTTTTGACAGACATCCTTGCTGAGCACTGTGGAGCACTGTGCAAACCTGCACCGCAAAGATAAACAGAGCTTAGCAGTCCATAGACACACTGCCATGGAAGGTCACGCTCAGCACAGTGGCACGCCACCAAATGTGCAAACATGAAACACATGCCTCAGAGTTAAACACATTTTAGCAGTCAGTGTACACACCCCCTGCTCAGTTCAATGGCATTCTGTGCAGACACCTCTGAAATACAATGAGCTTACAAGCACTCAGATACACCCCCTTTGATGTCTGCTACCTCTTCTGTGGACAACAACATGGTTCTGTGCCTACATGGATGGGATCTGCGGATACAGATACCCATTTGTGCTATGCAGTAACCCCAGCTCATTTGCATACAGATCCATGCACAGAACCTGGAAACTACATGGTTCCAGGCCCTGCCAAATTAGCAACCGCAGCTGTGTAACATTGTACATACTCCACATGGGGTCTTTTAATGCATTACTGTTACAAACTCACAACTTCTGTTTTTTACGGATTCCGGTGTATAGCTCATGAGACATTTGCCTGCGAGCTACATCGCCGAAACCAAACGGCTGCATCAGCACTTTCCGTAGTGCAAAGTGACTGAAAAGCATAGCCGCTGCAACTATAATCTATGGACGGGCAGCTGCAGCCGTACGGGCTGTGTAACGCATTCCTTCTTCTCGTGCAAGGAATGCATTTATTTAATTATTTATTTATTTTGTTGTCAGACTGGCAACACAATAAATAAATAATTAAATAAATGCATTTCTTGCACGAAGAAGGAATGTTACAGCCCGACGCTGCAGCTGCCCCGCCCATAGATTATAGTTAGCGTTATAACTTTCAGTCACTTTGCACTCACGCAAAGTGCTGATGCAGCTGGAGCCGGGCGATGTAGCTCGCAGGCAAATGTCTCGCGAGCTACACGCCAGAATCCATTTCTTACACTATTTTTATATTTTTTCCATAAAGGCATGTTTGTGCACTGCGGTGCACCACACAAACTTGCCCAGGGTATTAAAAAAATAAAATTATTTTACATTATTTTCCATATGGTTTTGGACACACAGTGGATAATTCTCCACATATCTGTGTCCACTATGCTATTTCTAACACTCTAAGTACTCTCCAACTACAGCCCATGGTGTCATTTTTACATCCTGTACACATAATTTTTCCATGGACATTACGGGCACCAGCACAAGGTCTGCAGGACTGCCTATCTGCTTTCTGGATTGCTCTACCACCCTCATTTGCATGCATTTCACTTGCTTATGAGGTGATTTGCATGTCACGGACACTTCTGTGTTCGCACACTCATGCACGCCCCTCAGCTTCATTTACTGGACTGCACGTCTGCTTACTTCCATGTAAGCACCATGCCACTATGCCTACATGGAAAATAAGTCTGTGTAGGCTTTACTGAATTCTCCCCAGTGTAAAGATATACTATTACTTGGTCTCCAGTTTTTTAATTGTCTTCTACCTTCCTTCTTCCATATCAGTTTAAGTATTCCACTGCATCATTCCTTATACATAAAACCTTCATTTAACCAATCATTCGAAATCTTAAACGTTTTTTTTTACCAAACACATACATTTTTATACATTTCACAATCTATTCCATCTGGGCCTACAGCCGAATCTATATTTACTGTCATAATATTTTATCTAGTTTCTTTTCCAATTCTCTCTTCCCTTTTTCTGTTAACCTTTTTACTTTCTGTGTTTTTTCAATCCCTTCTTTTTGTAAGAATTTCTTGTACATATTGTACTACACTGTTTATAATCTTTTCCTAATTTCTTTTTATTTTTCCTTTTACATTTTTTAATTTTCTCATTATACTTCCATCTTTGTGTACTACTCTGCTTAAGTAACCTAATACGTCTTCTCCTTTTCCTTGTAAAAAATACCTTTGCTTATATCACAATTTGTGTATATTTTCTTGATTTGTTTCATATAATTATTTTTTTTTGTCAAAGTAGTTTATTTTATTATGTTCTAAATCTTTCTCTGCATTATTATATGTTATTTATATATTTTCCCAACTTTTCTCACATCATATTGCCACTGTAAAAACATTTTTCTATATTTCCTTAAATATTATCACCATTCAGATTGAATTTTATTAAATGTTCTCATAGTAATATGATCTTTCCATAACTGCATTACTAATATATTTCCTTATTCATTCCATGCTTTCTCATTTGTCTTTTAATCCCTTTGCCTATTTTTATATATTCATTGTTTTCCTTTATCTCTAGCCTATTACAAGATTATCAGAAAACCCTGTTTCAACTACATCCCCTTCTCTTATAACTAAACTTTCCGATACTATGAAATAATCTATTTTCCGTTCTATAGATATCCCTTTTAAAAGTCCATGAATTTTTGTCCCAAAGTTTTAACTTACCACATCTTATAACTTCTGACATTTTTCTTATATCATTTCTTTTCTTTTCATGCTTGCCTCTTAAACCATAATTAAAATCTCCTGTTATTATAGTATTCATATTTATCACTGTATAGTCTAAAATCTCATGAAATACACCTTCTTTTCTTTACAATTAGTATAAGCATATAGGGTTATATTTCTATATACTTGTTTTTTTCCATTTTAAATCTATAATGGTTAATCTTCCCATTTTTGCTAAAGTTACATCTTCTTTTCCCCAATTCCACAATATCCTTCTTCGGCACAGTTTCTCTGTTTGTAATCTTTCTTCGTTTGTTAAAAATCTTGTGACTTCTAATATACTTACATCTACATTACATATATTACACTACTCCAAAATTCCCACAGTTCTTACTATATTCTTAATACTATTCACATTTAGAGAAATCATTCTAAAAATGTCATTCCCTCTTAGATTCATGGTTTTATACAATTATAGCTAATTACTAGGCTAGCTTTCTTAATAGGCTGCTCTAGGTCTAGCTAATTTACTTCCCAAAGGTGAGAATCAAACATTGTATCTTGTGTGAGTCAAGCACCTTAAAGACTGAAGCCAAGCACCAATCTTTTGCTGCATATGTTCTTTTTCATCTGTTGTCTTTTTCTTTCTTTTTTTCTTTTTTTATACTTATTCCTTTAAATTTTCTTGTTCAGTCTTTTACCTTTTTGCCAATAGAATTTTCTTCTTTTACTATCTCCCAGGTTATGTCTTCTTCATACCTTATTTCATGACTTTCTTCTTTATTATTTTTTCTCATCTAATTTTCCTTCTGTTTCTATTACTCCTAAAATTTCTTCTTTGTTCATTTTTCTCATTCTTTTTTTACTCTTATTTTTATTTTTGCAATTCATCCAGAAAAGTCCAATTTTGTTACATTTATAACATTTCAATTCATACTGCTGCAAGGCTGATTACCTGATATTGTCCAAGGTATTCCTCCTGGTGTTTGTTGACGCTGTATACTCATACCTCACCACTGTGCAGGAGTTTCCTCACAGACTGTCCAGAATTTTGCCTAATATGTTTGGTCCATTTTACATAACATTGTGGTTTTCTGGCAAAGTAGTGGCAAATCAGTGAAAGATTAAAGTCAATAAACAATGTCAGACATTTGAGTTTCAAAACTACATATACATCAGAGATTCTTAGTAATGCAAGAATCATTATTCTATCAACATTCTACTGTCAAAAGATGTGGTAATATTTAAAACTTGTCCCTATTTGTGGGCCTTGATTGCCACTTTTAACCATGGCTTCGCCAGATTCCTACGTCTAAGTGTTGAGAGGTATGATGTGACTGGGGGTACATGATGTAACACCACACACAGGGTGACAGATCTGCATACCTCTACCTGGTACATGTTTTTTTTCAGAATGCCCACCATTTCTCCCCCATATGTCTACTCTATTCCTCATACATTTGTTGTGTTCGGTGCACTTGGCATTGCACCAGGTTATAACCATAATCACTGGTTGTTGTAACTACTGAGCACATTTCAGTGCATGGCCTTTACCATCCTGCAGCTAATCTGAGCCTGTTGCAGTCTGCTGTTTTATGTAGAAATAATTCGCTATGTTACTCAGACCGTGGCATAATGTCTGTCTGTAGGTATGGCCCTTTGCCCCCCCATTCACTCAGGCTTTGTCCAGCTTTGTTACAGTAACAGATTGAGTGGTTATGACAGTCTTTGGGAATAACACCATATGAGTACCTCATATGCAAAAGATGTTGAATGCTGCCAGATTCAAACCAACAACACCATCACTGATGCTATTGTCCCTGGCATAGTGAAAAACACCTGCCAACAGACAGAGAGGTTTGATTCCTTACACTATCAACAACATACAGAAATCGTCTTGTCTGCTGGTATATCATTGCAGACTTACTGTTACAGCAGTTGTATGGGAACACTGATGTGTTTGGGGTGGGGGATGAGCAGCCCATGCTCTGCTGGCACAGACAGTAATGTGACTGTCCTGTGAAAACCTCACTGTTTGGCATCTCCTTTGAATAACGTTGTGGAGTTTCTAGCCATGTGGCCTAATAGATATTATGGAGCACTTCTAGTGAATAGAGTACCAATTGTTCCAAGTGGCTGTTAGAGCTGTACACGTAGCCCAGTAGCCCACTATAAATCTCTACAGGTAGCCCAGTAGCCCACTATATATAGCCCACTATATTCCCTTGCATACATGTGGCAGATCCATATATATGCTTCCATATTGCAGTACCCCTTACAAGTGGTGTATAGGAGAGTGACTTACCTTGCTAATGCAGCAGTTGACAGACCTGTAGTTCAGGGCTAACTCTATCTGATGCATGCAGTCCACAGTCAATACATGGTGAGGTACAGATTGTGTGGGTTGGCTGGCATAATTTTTACTAATATGTATGCGAGTCACAGTAAGGCATCAGTCTCTAGGGCCCTAGGTTTTCAGTGCATGTACTATGTGTTGTCTCTTGGCCAAGGCCAGGGCATATTGGGTATACCTACATCTGCCTACAGAGACAACCTCACGGGGTTCCTCCTCTGAGTCCTCGTGTGGGTGTTGCTGTTGTGAACTAGGTACTAGAGGGAGGATGTGTATCCCTTCCCTTTGCTGATCCTGATGCATCTGTTTCCAGAGGATCATATTGTGTAGCATGGCACATACTGTGAACATCTTTGTACATGTAGCTGAAGAGTACTGCAGGGCTCAACCAGATGTATTGAGGCTCCAGAGCTGTGACTTCAACAGCCCAAACACCTGCTCTATGATGTTCCTAGTTTGTGCATGTGCCTCAATATGGCATTATTCTGTGTGTGTGTACATTGTTGATGGGTGTTATCATCCATGGTTCCAGTGTATAGTAAACATCCCCCATTAAATGGCCATGTGGGATGTCCCCCCTGACAAACATCTGGTACAGCTGTGGTGTATGTCAGATAATATGGGATTTGTGATAACTGCCAGGGCTGCCAGCACAGACATTCAGGATAACATCTTGGTCATTGCACATGACGTGGCAGTTGAAGTGGTGCCACTTGCAGTTGTTGTAGATTCTACCCTCCTTACTGGGTGGTGCCTTGATGAGTACATGAGTGCAATCTATGGCACCCAGTACCTCAGGGTAGTGTGCTACATGGTAGAAGTGTCACATACTGCTGGCCTTCTCCTTAGGGGTTTTGGAAAAATAAATGTGCTCACTTGTATGTGGTAGCATGGCATCCAGGAACTGGTGGAGTACTCTGAAAGCAGATGCCTGTGAGACCCCCATCATGTCCCCAGTTGGTCTTTGGAAAGTACCTGTAGCTAGTATCTGAAGGGCTACACATACCTTTGTTTCCACAAGGATGGGTTCCCCTCTGTTGGCTCTGAGTCTGAGTTGAGGTCGGCAGAGCTCAGTGAGTTCTTGTAGTATGTCTCTGTCCACCCTGAAGTGCTCTACAGTCTCCAGCTCATGTACCTCCTGGCAGGTTACCATGGGCCTCACCACTCTTCTCCTTCTCAGTCTAGGCCTATGGTCAGCATCAGCAGCAGCTGCATTGACCTCAGCATCCAGCACATACATATGTAGCAGACCTGCAGTAGCCCCTAGCATTCTCTCAGTTACAATTCCCAAGTCTGTATTCCAATGGTGCAGAGTATGGGGGTAAATCAGATAGAAGGGTGTATGCACACTTTATAGTCCTCTGCTGTAAGTGTACTGTGCGTGATTGGCTACCTATGATGCATTCCACCTGCCAAGTACATCCTTAAGAGGTTTTAATGGCCCTAGTTTAAGTGAAACAGGGCTCATCAGTAATTAATATATATTTGGCTTTCTCAACCATTTTTTTTTTTTGACAGACATCCTTGCTGAGCACTGTGGAGCACTGTGCAAACCTGCGCCACAAAGATAAACAGAGCTTAGCAGTCCATAGACACACTGCCATGGAAGGTCACGCTCAGCACAGTGGCACGCCACCAAATGTGCAAACATGAAACACATGCCTCAGAGTTAAACACATTTTAGCAGTCAGTGTACACACCCCCTGCTCAGTTCAATGGCATTCTGTGCAGACACCTCTGAAATACAATGAGCTTACAAGCACTCAGATACACCCCCTTTGATGTCTGCTACCTCTTCTGTGGACAACAACATGGTTCTGTGCCTACATGGATGGGATCTGCGGATACAGATACCCATTTGTGCTATGCAGTAACCCCAGCTCATTTGCATACAGATCCATGCACAGAACCTGGAAACTACATGGTTCCAGGCCCTGCCAAATTAGCAACCGCAGCTGTGTAACATTGTACATACTCCACATGGGGTCTTTTAATGCATTACTGTTTTTTACGGATTCCGGCGTGTAGCTCGCGAGACATCTGCCTGCGAGCTACATCGCCGAAACCAAACGGCTGCATCAGCACTTTGCCGTAGTGCAAAGTGACTGAAAAACATAGCCGCTGCAACTATAATCTATGGACGGGCAGCTGCAGCCGTACGGGCTGTGTACTGCATCCCTTCTTCTCGTGCAAGGTATGCATTTATTCAATTATTTATGTATTGTGTTGTCAGACTGGTAACCTGTGGTTGATGGTCGTGGTTCTTTTGCTTCTTTGTGGTTCCTATATTGGAGCAGTTTAACAACTTTTTCTACTTAGTGAATTTTGAATCACGCACATTTTATTTTATTACTTCATTATCTTATTTCATCATTTCAGTCTTTGTGGCATGAAACAGGGTTGTTGCAATTCATAATTCTGTAACAAAAGTAACTTGTTTTTATATCTTTAGATAGCTAGAATTACCACAGAGATGGAACCATTTTTGTGAAACCTGTACAACTAAGAGAATGATTTTCCAGTGAGAGGCTATGAAAGTCAGATGTTAAAAAACATCCTGGAACCCACTATAGAACTGAAAAGGAATGAAGCATCTTCACTCAACCTCCCCAGTAGAAGAATGTTAAGTAATTCCACAGAGAATAACAAATGCAGAAATAGCTGCATCCTGACATACACTTTGGATTATCACAGTATCAAAAATATTATTGAAGAAAACTGAGACATTGTCACAGGAAACCCTTTTCTGATTAACATCTTAGGTGAAGCCCCATCATTTGTTTATAGGAAGGCCAGGAACAGATGTTTTGTTGAATTTAAACCTAGACCATGTGAGAAAAGCACTAAAAGATGTGAAACTAGTTGTACATTTTGTATATTTATACAGCAAGGTGATAGTTTTTATTGCCCTTATTTAAAGAAGATCATTAAAACCAGTGCAGGGGGTGACTGTAACACTACACAAGTAATTTGCAGGGCACAGTGCAATGAATGTGATGCATTCTATGTGGGCAAGACTGTAAATAAACTCAAGCGTAGGATTTCATGTCATCTGTCAGAAATCCGCTCTGGATGTAAAAATAATGCACTAGCCAAACACCTTTCTCTTCATAAAAGACACACAGGTTTTAAGTTCCAGATCCTGGATCGCATAGACACGGGTGATCTTGAAGGAGATATCCCGAATATTCTGGAGAAACATGAACTTATGTGGCAATTAAAGCTGAACTCTTTTAGGAAGCCTGGACTAAACTATTACTGTTCAATTAAAAGTGCACTGGAACTTAGAAAATTGCCACATTGTTTACATGACTAAATGTATTTTATTTTATTTTATTCTACAAATAGGTTTTAAATACCATTTTAAATCAGTTGAACTGTAAGTGCATATTTTGTTTCCATCATCATACATACATTTTTTATTTTTTTCTGGTTCTTTTTTCCACTTTATTCAAAATTATCTGTAATAACAATACTAACTAATTATATAATTATATACATTTTTATAGATTGTTTTTAGGGTTCTTGTACACAGACCTGAAGAAGTCTAGAAGGACAAAAGCGATCTTTGTTAACAATAGGTTATGAGAATAGAAATTGATTTTTTACATGCAAAATGTATATGTTTATATTTATATATATTTTCTGATTGCCAAATGAACTAAGGTTGATATATTTCCAGCCATGTAATATATTGCCTTGGATAAAATCACAGACTTAATAATCTACTTAATAATCTGGTTAAATAAGAGGTACCACATCATTATAAATTTTATTTAAAGTACATAAGGGTTATATATTATTATGACAGCTTCTAAGTAGGGCAGGACCAGCTTGAATGTCACACTGATGAGGGAAGGGATGTGAATTTAACATGTGTACCAGTAACACTTTATTTTACAGCACAATAAACCACTCCCATGCCTGATAAAAAAGTATATATAATATATATATATATATATATATATATATATATATATATATATTTAGAAAGCTTGTGAGGAAATTATTACTCTTTTTTTGTTTTACTTGGATCGCTTGTCTGTGTACTTAATAAAGGATTTTCGACTGGAAACAGACTGCCTGCCTTGTTTGGATTATTTTCAAATACTTAGTAATGCTGTACAATTATATATTTTCTATTATTATTTTTTTTGTTTTGTTTTGACTTAAGATGAGTTTAAGTTCACTATTTCTACTACTATTGTCTAATCTGATTAATATACAGTGATTAACTAGAAATATATGGACTGAAAATCTTCCACACAGAGAAGTTTCTTACACTGTTTTTTTTTTTTCATATTTTGGATTACTAACATGGAGGTTGTCAGACTTTAGAAGGACAGTTGCAATAAAACAACTAACAATAGATATGTTTTGGTATGCAAGTTTTGGATTACTGAGCTGGAGGGTTCCATAATTTAGAAGGACAGGTAGAACACCTATCCCTGTTGGTTATCACTCTCTGCTTGATGACATACAGTCTGTAACTCTGAAATTTAAGCACTTTAGAATAAATAGCTTGAATTTTGACAGATACAAAAACACTATGGCATGACTCATTTCTTTTCACAACCAGAACTGTCTCAGATTATTAACAATTGACTAAACTAGCCAGTAACTGTGCTGTTTATAAAACATGCAATCAGGCACTGCAACTAAGACCTACAGCAGAACAGTAGAAACATGTTAATATATGTGCTAGAAATTAGCAGAAGAAAAAAAAACACATAAACAGATAGTAACACAGTAGAAACTTACTTGCTGTAACTGTGCTATTTATAAAGCTATCAAGTAATATAACTTTATCCTAGAGCAAAAGCTAGTAGAAAATTGATACTACATTTGCTACACATCAACAGCAGAAAGTGAGTAACAAATAGCCAGATTGTATCACAGAAGCTTATCTGCAGTTGCTTCTAGTACAAATATTGAACTAGTGTACAATAATAAACAGGTTTTGTTAAAAAATTCAACAAGTATGCACTGCACCTTACTGCAGAGTGAAGCAGCCGGAGGGAGAGGATTTCACTTGGGTCATGAGTCAATGTTTTATTACATTGGAATTGCTTGGGTCATATGTTGATTGCATTATGACAAGTGAAAAAAGGGAAGAGGTGAAAAATTAAAGTAGACTTCACTTCTCTCTCTCTTTTTTGAGTATTTGCAATGTTGAAGTAGGTATATTTAGAGACTGGGTTGTTCTTGATCCTATATTAGAGAAGGCAGGTGGGCTTGCATCCTTGAAAAAAATTGTGGGTTTTGCAAATTTGGGAGTTTCACTATTTTTGATACTGTGACTACATAAGATTTAGATGCTTGTGTTTTGCTTAATCCTGTGTCAACTAAACATATGATTAATCATAGTCAATCCATAAAAATTAATGCAAAGGGCTTCAGAAGTTTATCTATGTATTGACACATTACAAAAAATTATGTCAAATCAAATACTGTTTATTTAGATAGATACACTCTGAGCTCTTTACAATAGTGAACTAAAAGGTATAATATATGTGATTATGAACAGTGAAAATGTAAAATGAATTTGATATTTTACTCATGCAACAACTTATCAGATGCATCTATGAATAACTTCTAAATTACTAACAACATAAAATTGAATTAAATTCCAGCAAAAATGCCAATATGACACAATCACAAATTAAGCAGTCATTCAAAAGTAATTCATATTTAGTAGAAAAATTGTATTAGGCCAGAAAAGACTGAATTTTACAAACACTTTCAAATGTTTCAAATGGTAATGAAATATACATACTCTTTAAGTTTATGGGAGCTATCAAGGACAGTCAACACAAAGGGTTCAACTTTTTCTGGGCTATCAGCAGAGCCCCAACAAGCTCAGCTACATGTTTTGTTATGAATAAAAAGCGAGACAACCTCAATGCTCATGCAAGTCGTCAAATACAGAAACAGTCAATAATTTTCCAGGCCTGTACCCACTAAACTGATCCATCAAACATCAAGCAAAAAAAAAAAAACAAACATATTATGACACAGACAGAAAAAAGGGAATTGGAATGGAAAACTCACAATACAGTATAAGGAGTTACTCTGCTTAAGTCAGTTGTTCAAATAAATAATTCTCTGATTGTCTGCTTAACCAAGTGTATCATCATGAGGGAGGGGGACAACGGCAGTCCTGGTGCACAGTGAGTACAGGGCATAGAATTTTATACTGAAAATGGTGCTAGCCTACTGTAGTAGATTCAGACTCACTCATTCTCATATATATTCAAACCTACAGGCAAATTAAAGGACTATCATTTCACGTGTGGCAAATCATTAGCAACGTAGGAACAATACTAGGTAAGTGATCACAAGTTGCTTAGCTGTATACACCTTTAAGTGGACATTTAAAAGTTTGAGTTTCCCTAAAGCAAAAGCAGAGGTTTTGATAAGATTTTAACTTATAAGCCAAAGATTATTAGACCAGGACGCTAATCTCTGAGCTATAAGGCCACTTTAATTGCACAAACCCAGAAATAGGTTGTGAAGAAGCATGCAGTCCAGGAGAACATTATGAAGACTAGCCCAAATTACTAACTGACTCAAAGCAATAACTTGTTAAGCGACATGCTCAAAGTTGCCTAGTAGGCAAATAAATGTTGAGGGAATCGAACCCTGTTCTTTCCTAGCTTGCTAACAGTTCAAAGCAATAATCTGATGCACTTATTGCCAGACTTTAATGCCAACTATAACTTAAATTCAAGAAGCTTTCAAGTGGTAAAAAGATACAATGGCAAGTGTACAACGAAGTAGCTTGCAGATGTTACCAAGCACCATAGAAAAGCAAAACAAATTTGGAGAACCGAGACACTGAAACAGCAACAGAGCATGAAGTAAAATACAGGAAAATGGCAGCATAAAGTGACTTTTCTATCTTGTTGTTTAGAATTGCAGACAGAAAGTATAATAAAATTAAATGATGTGCAACACCATAATATAATGATAAAAATAACAAGCAAAATGTAAATGCAATTCAGTAAAACTCAAAAGTAATCTCCATATTCAACAAATAGTTGTAGAATTCACCAAATATACAAAAAAATAGCATTTCCTTCTATGCATCCAACTGCCAAGACATTAGACAAACAGAAGAAAGAATTATGATTTAGATTTTGAAAATGTATTTTTAATTACTCAGCAATTTGTTTTCTTTTCATTTGGTATCTTTGGTAGAGCACAGACGACAATTTCTATAGGATGAAAGAAAGTACCAGTCCCACTTCAGTAATCATTGTCAGATTTAAATAAAGTCTGTAAACCTAAAAATACAAATGAGTTGCAGACTTTGGGCAGGATTCACGATGGCTTGCACGGAGTCTAAGAGCCGTGTAAGACTCCATGCAGCCATCGCGATCCAGGAACAGCCCGAAATCCCGTGTAAGAGAAAGCTAAAACGACTCTTACATGGGCAGGGCGTGGATATGCTAATCACCCCACTTGCAGCCGAAAGGCATGCAAATGAGGTAGATTAGTGATCCACGAAGCTGAAACCAGCCCGTGTAAGAGTCGTGTTAGTTGCAGAAATGTACTCAGTTGACAACTGAGTACGTACTGCAAATAACACAACGGAGCCATGACAGCTCCAAATAAAGTGTGCAAATGTTACAGACAGCATGCCAATGGTCAAATATGTGGCCATTGGCATGGCAAACTGATGCAAATATGAAAAAAAAGAATTTTTTTTCCGGAGATCGGCGATGTTTAAATGCAGCGCAGCCCCGCGCAAACGGGCTGCGCTATATAAAACTGAAAAATGAAGGTTAGAAACCCACAAATGTGGGTTTTATGTAATGCATGGATTTGCAATGCAGGGACTAGCAGACCAAAAACAACATGGCCACCGTCTAGTGGTTGCTAAGGGGGGAAGCTGAGTGTAAGACATGTAACTAAGCATTAGTAGGCAATCCTATGTAAATGAATGGTAGGATAGTGAATCACACTGACACATAGCAAATGAGCACAGTCCGTGTAGTGTAAGAGTTAGATAAGGGGGAGTAACAGAGTAGGAGATAGGTGACATCACAGGGGGGAATGTCAGGAAGAAAGCAAGCTCATTGGAGCAAAGTGGTATGTGAAACATATCAATCACACAGCAGAAAAAGAGGAGTGTCAACAGATAAGCATGGGAAAGTCAAGAAATGGAAGGTGTACACTGTGGCCAACACCAAAGTTTCTTGCTGTGCGTGCATGCACGCGTGTGCACGTTGGGAGCCGCGAGTAAGACAGAGTGCGCGCGTGTAAGGCAGAGTAAGCATGTAGGAGCCTGTGTAAAGATCTGTAAACCTGTTTGCGCTGGTGTGCGTGCGTTTTAACCCGAATAAGCAGATCCTAGTCCGTGTAAGCATGTGTGCGCGCGTGGTAGCCATTGTGAGTGTGTTTCTGCTGGTATGCGCGCTGCTCCCCCCTGAGGAAACAGAGAGGAAAAGGAAGCAAGAGAAATAGTAGGAAACTAGCAGGGAATACCTGTAGAGGTAGCAGGTGAAAACAATTAGAAGCAGGCAATTACACAGGCAGAATACAAGCCCAGCCCAGCACTTAAAACACTGCAAACAGCATTGCAGTATGTTTCTCTCAAGAGATACTGCAAGACAGGAGTAAGCTAGTAGAAGTGAAAACTGAAAAAGCTGCACTCAGACCAAACATGCTAGGGGCTGCCATAGCTGTCATAAGGAGACATAGGAGACTTGCTGAGGGTGGTGACAATGGAAATGCTGCCAGAAAACCCACAGTGAGGAGACAGAGAAGAGTGTACAGGCCCAGGGTCACCTACCAGGGGTTACATGAGCTGGAGATAGTGGAGTGCTATAGAGTGGACAGAGACCTCCTGCAGCAAATTGTCGAGCTGTGCAGGCCACGCCTCACACACAGAACCATCAGAGGGGAACCCATCCCAGTGGAAACCAAGGTATGTGTTGGCCTAAGAATACTAGCAACAGGTACCTTCCAGAGACCAACTGGTGATATGATGGGGATATCACAGGCATCAGCCTCCAGGGTACTGCACCAGTTCCTGGATGCCATGTCAGCACATGTCGGTGATCATGTATATTTCCCCAATGCCTGTGAGGTATTGGCCAGCAATATGCGTCTCTTCCAGCAAATAGCGGAATACCCTGAGGTAGTGGGTGCAATAGACTGCACGCACATACGCATCAAAGCACCAGCCGGTGAGCGGGGTAGGGCCTATATTAACCGCAAGGGCTTCCCCTCCATCAACTGCCAGGTCGTGTGTGATGCCTAGGGCATAATAATGAATGTGTGTGCTGGCTGCCCTGGGAGCTACCATGATTCCCATATCTGGCATTTGACACAGCTGTACTGGACATTTGCCAATGGGGACATCCCACATGGACACCTAGTGGGGGATGCAGGTTATGCACTGGAGCCGTGGCTGATGAAACCCATCAGAAACGCACACACACCTGAACAGGAACGCCATAATGAGGCACACGCACAAACATGTAATGTAATAGAGCATGTGTTTGGGCTGCTCAAGTCATGGTTCCGGTGTCTGGACACATCTGGTGGAGCCTTGCAGTACTCACCAACTACATGTACCCAAATTGTCATGGTATGTGCTATGCTACATAATATGATCTTGCAAAAACAGCTGCAGCAGGACCAGCACAGGGCCGGGCCAAACAGCCCCCCACCATTGCCAAGGCCATCACAGGCAGAGCGTGACTCGGAGGAGGAACAACCTGAGCCTGCCCCAGTAGGCAGAACGAGGCATGCCCAGTATGCCCTGGCCTTGGCAAAGAGGCAACACATAGCACATACACTGGCTCAGTAGGAACCCTGGGAATGATACCCCTCTCTGACTCACTCATATAGTAACAGGGATGCCTAAAATGACATAACCTGCTCTCAAACATGTACAGGGAGTGTAGTATGTGCATCCAACAGAGGCAGCCCTGCAGCACCACCTGAGGCATGACTGCCATGTGTTAAGCAATGTAACACCATCTAGTATATGCAAACATGAAAACCCAACCTAACATCTCACCCTCACCAAGCATGATGCCACACTATGAAGACAACAAGATCAAGTACAATAATTGGCTGAGGTATTGCTGTTAGCAAGGGGGAACACATGGCTGACAGCCTGGGCTGACATGCCGAGCAAGACATGATGCCCCACCTGCTAGGGATGGCACGCACCCAGCACACTTGGCTGTGTAGATACTGGCAAAGGCTGCTGTCACCCCCACTGTGCCTGGAATAGGTAAGTCTGGAAACACAAACCCACCAACATAGATAGCACAAGGGATAATAACCTGGACGTAATGCTACCCAATGCCAGAGTCTAACCTGCAAGGTGCATGCAGACCAAACTCACCACAGCATGGAGAATGGTAATATGTATTCTGTAACAGAAACCTGGGCAAGGCCCATTAGAGCACCCTAATACTACCAGGTTATGCCTCATACCATGCTCTCCAGCTCCAAAACATGGAACACACGACAATAGGAGTGTGGCTACCAAAAATTATCAAGAATAACCACACCCCCAGGTTGGTACCACAGCAAGAAGCAGCATGGACTATCCACAGGCGAGTAACACTGTCTCAAACTATGTACCTGTTTGAAGCCTGCTACAGACCCCACACACAAACCCAGGTACCCCAGCTAGCCTTCCTGAAGACACGTCAGAGTATGAATGTCCCAACAAATACCAAACAAGGCACACACAAAGTATGACATAGGTGGCAATCCATTATGTATGGAAGAAGTAGTCATGGACCTAGGGACACAAGTGGATGGTAACCTGTCATTTGACACACACATTGCCAAGGTGGCCAGGAAGACCTGCTATATTGCCAACCTTAATATGAAAGGATGCACATGTAGAGCTACAGAGGTCACTGTGCCCTCATACCCTTCCCTTATCAGGTCCATACGTGACAACTATGCCCCAGTCCGCATGTACCTTACCTTACACATGCAGCAGTCAGAAAGACCCCAAATGTACCCCACCAACAGGATAAAGGGTACAAACATTGGACATCTGCAGCCTGGCTGAAGAAACCACAGCCCAATTCAGAAGCATACTGCACAGTCAGAGATGATGTATGCCTGATGTACAAGGCCATGCCCAATCCAGAATGAATGGACATGCTCCACTGCAGAATCCCAAATCCAGCAGACACACCACAGTGAGATATCTGAACCTCTACACATAGATTAACAGGATGTGCTGGAGGGACAGATCCATAACCCAGAGGCTCAGGACACTCTGGAACAGAATCCCAGTCCATGATAGGCTGAGCTCCACACACAAACTCAACAAGAGAAATCTGTTGAAGTGCATGGGAGATAGCAGGTGTACACTGGGGGCCATCCCTGTGTCACATCTAGGAAAGTAAACCCTACGTGGGCATGATATGCACATTGCAAGGGGTGTTGAGACCCACACACAGTCTCTCCATGCTCAAACAAGGCCAGGGCAGATAGCCTAGTATGAACCTATGAACCTATGATGATACAAATTGTGCAGGATACAAGGCTGTCCTACCTGATGGTAAGAACCATGGTGGTAATCCACAGATATGCTCTGCAGCACTCTAATATCACAAATAATACACCAAACCCACACACATTGCCAACATCCTACCTAACAGATTCTTTGCAAACTCCCCACCAGCACCTAACTGCCAAATATCTATCCCAGGAGAGTGCTGCCCCCCCGACATTGCAGATGCTGAGGTAACAGCCAGTATCCACAAAGCACAGCACACAGCATCAATGTTACCAGATGGTATCCTGGGTTGTGTCCAACAAGTACTGTAAGAAGAATGCAACAGCAAATAGCATTATCTACCACAGGATATGTACCCAAAGAGCGGTGTACAGCAACAGTGGTCCCACACCACAAAGGGGATGCCTGAGTGGATACTGCAAACTATCACCCCTCAACCCCGAATATCTAGGTTGGCAAAGTAATGTAGAGGATGATCATGGATCCCATGAATAACGAGATTGGGTACCTACAGACATTGGACCCTACCCAGTGTGGCTGTCATAGGGCAGATCCTGACCCGTACACATGTCTGACTCATGTGAAACATGCACCAAGCCCAGTGATGTGGGGAATGTCGATCACACAGCCTATCTGGACCTTGCTAAACCCTTCCATACAATACCCTGACATGCTGTAGCCATGGCAGACTGCAAACCAGGTACAACTGGCATCCCACAAGGCATGGTCCTGGGAACCCTCTTGTATGCTATGTATGTCACATAGGTACAGGCCAACATGGAAGGACTGTCTGAACAGGTTTGCAGAGGATGACAAACTGGCCACCATATCGGACCCTCCAGCTGACACAAGCAACCTACAAAAGGCACACATAGAAACACACAAGTGGTGTCACAGCCATGTCAACAAGCTAAATGCAGAATAGGGTATAGTCAACCCCTGTGGAAACACAGTACATGGTCAGAAATTACCACATAGATGTAACCCAGTAAGTACATCAGGAGCAATAAGAGACCTGGGGACACAAGGTGACACATATCCTGCATGTGACAACCATGTGTCTGTAGTGGTTACAGAAACATAACATATACCCACCTAATCATGAAGGTAAGCACAGCTTGGTTAGGGTAGGTCAATGTGCCTCTCCAGTCATCCATCAGGAGCCACACAATTGTGTACAATGGCCCCTCAGGGATGTACCGTAGCAGACACCTGCAGCAACTGGAATGACCACACAAATACCCCACCAGGAGGATTGCAGAGCTGTAACAGATGCCATGTGTTGCCTGAGTAAAGTAACTGCAGCTCCACACAGTGCCATACTGCCTGGCTGGAGGTGAACTGTGCCTGATGTATAGAGCCATGACCAACCTGGTATCAACGGATATTTGGCACCATGTAAACACTGAATGCTGGTGACCTATGCAGCTGACAGGCCTGAACCCCAGCACAGACATAAACAGGACATGCTGTACTGATTGGTCCACAACCCAGAAGCTCACTCCACTCACGACTAAAATCGCACTACAGGATATCCAGGGAGTCCCTCAGTGACTGTCATCCAGAGGAATCATGATGACTGGATGGGAGATGGCAGGTGTACCATGGATATCACCTGTATGTCATGGGTAGACAGAGGCACAGCACACTAACCATGACATATGTCATGGCAAACACCAGTAAATGTGTGTTGAAGGACAAACACTCTCTGACTAGCATTACAAATGGACTAGGGCACATGGCCATTGTTTGTCACTGTCCACACAAGTTCTAGAATACATTAACCATGTCGGACAATCATGTACTAAGCTGTCCATATCTGAACAAAATGCAACATGGTCATATCTGCACAACTGGCCCTCAACCAGTCTGGTGTACTCACTATAAACATTACAAGCAGTGATAGGACTGAAACCGATTATACTGTCCACCACAGTGAAAGTTTTGCACCAGTACACTATACAACAACACAACTGTTTGGACAGCAGGAAAGGATGATGACAGCTGTATGCAAACTATCCCATGGTGACCCTGCAGGCACAGCATAATGCCTGTTATGTTCAGACACACATCAGTTGGGCAGTAAGAACACAACCTGATGTCCAACACTCAACTGTACATGTGATATATAGATGGCGTCCACACACAAACAGAAATGTGGTGGTCCACAGATCCAAACATAAGGAAAGGTCACACTGAGCATGCTCGCACACTTAATGAGATGTGGCAGTCAAGAAGCCATACAAACTGTGAACTGGGCATGCTCACACACTTAGGCCATGTCACAGTTCAGCAGTTGCACACACATATCTGGCATTTCTATGTGTTAACACAGGAACCTCCCACAATACAGACATCTGCCCAGTGCACACAGTGAAGTTACAACAGAGACATAAGTAAAGTACTGGATCCCACTCATATGCAAACATCTCCCACAGTACACATGTTGTTTATAGAGATAGGGAAGGCTATGGCAATAAAGACCCACAAACAGTATATGAGCAACAGATACGTGCATCTGACAGGTAAACATATGGCTGTAGAATGCAATACCTGACCGTTGTCCCTAGGGAATACAGAAGGCTATCCACAGTGTATTTGGCATCTGCCTCCACAGTACAGTAGGCCACTGTGCCTGTGCAAAGTTAATGCATAGATATCCTCTCCCCCTTACTGATGGATAGTAACAGATGTATATACCTCTTCATCCATAATGATGTCAGCACACTATACATATGTCAGGAGCAGACGTTATACCCAGTAATGTGAATAGCGTGCTCCGCTACTGCATCTCTAACAAGTGTTATAACATAGTTAGGTAGGGGTTTGAATCCTGCAAGTGCCCAGTGTGTGTGTGACTGTGTATGGGGGAGTAGTGTGTGCAATTCCATGTGTATGAGAAATGTCCCTTTTGGCAACTTTTACTACACAAAACATGCTGCATATTCCACTGTCTAAACACTGATGATGTCAGCACCCTATAAATACAGCAGGAGAAAGCAACCCCCCCCCCCAGTAATGCAAATAGCGCACTCTGCTAATGCGTCTCTCACTAGTATCATAACATAGTTAGGTAGGGGTTTGAATCCTGTAAGTGCCTAGTGTGTGTGTGACTGTGTATGGAGGAGTAGTGGGTGCAAGTCCATGTGTATGAGAAATGTCCCTTTTGGCAACTTTTACTACACAACACATGCTGCATATTCCACTGTCTAAACACTGATGATGTCAGCACCCTATAAGTACAACAGGAGAAAGCAATCCCCCCCAGTAATGCAAATAACATGCTCTGCTAATGCGTCTCTCACTAGTGTCATAACATAGTTAAGTAGGGGTTTGAATCCTGTGTGTGTGTGACTGTGTATGGGGCAGTAGTGTGTGCAAGTCCATGTGTATGAAAAATGTCCCTTTTGGCAAATTTTACTACACAACACATGCTGCATATTCCACTGTCTAAACACTGATGATGTCAGCACCCTATAAGTACAGCAGGAGAAAACAATCCCCCCTAGTAATGAAAATAGCACGCTCTTCTAATGCATCTCTCATGAGTGTTAAAACATAGTTAGGTAGGGGTTTGAATCCTGCAAGTGTCCAGTGTGTGTGTGACTGTGTATGGGGGAGTAGTGTGTGCAATTCCATGTGTATGAGAAATGTCCGTTTTGGCAACTAGTACTACACAAAACATGCTGCATATTCCACTGTTTAAACACTGGTGATGTCAGCACCCTATAAGTACAGCAGGAGAAAGCAATCCCCCCAGTAATGCAAATAGCGCACTCTGCTAATGCATCTCTCACTAGTGTCATAACATAGTTAGGTATGGGTTTGAATCCTGCAAGTGCCCAGTGTGTGTGTGACTGTGTATGGAGGAGTAGTGTGTGCAATTCCATGTGTATGAGAAATGTCCCTTTTAGCAACTAGTACTACACAAAACATGCTGCATATTCCACTGTCTAAACACTGATGATATCAGCACCCTATAAGATGCGTCTCTCATTAGTGTCATAACATAGTTAGGTATGGGTTTGAATCCTGCAAGTGCCCAGTATGTGTGTGACTGTGTATGGGGGAGTAGTGTGTGCAATTCCATGTGTATGAGAAATGTCCCTTTTAGCAACTAGTACTACACAAAACATGCTGCATATTCCACTGTCTAAACACTGATGATGTCAGCACCCTATAAGTATAGCAGGAGAAAACAATCCCCCCAGTAATACAAATAGCATGCTCCGCTAATGCGTCTCTCACTAGTGTCATAACATAATTAGGTAGGAGTTTGAATCCTGCAAGTGCCCTTTGTGTGTGTGTGACTGTGGATGGGGCAGTAGTGTGTGGAAGTCCATTTGTATGAGGAATGTCCCTTTTAGCAACTTTTACTACACAACACATGCTGCATATTCTACTGTCTAAACACTGATGGTGTCAGCACCCTATAAGTACAGCAGGAGAAAGCAATCTCCCTAGTAATGCAAATAGCACGCTCTTCTAATGCATCTCTCACGAGTGTTAAAACCTAGTTAGGTAGGGGTTTGAATTCTGCAAGTGCCCAGTGTGTGTGTGACTGTGTATGGGGAAGTAGTGTGCGTAATTCCATGTGTATGAGAAATGTCCCTTTTGGCAACTAGTACTACACAACACATGCTGAATATTCCACTGTCTAAACACTGATGATGTCAGCACCCTATAAGTACAGCAGGAGAAAGCAATACCCCCAGTAATGCAAATAGCGTGCTCTGCTATGCGACTCTCACAAGTGATCTAACATAGTTAGGTAGGGGTTTGTATCCTACAAATGCCATGTGTAATTTTGTCACACAGTTTGTCCATGTGTGTGGGGTGTTGTTCCTAATATTGCACGACATACATTATATCAGTAATGTCAATGCACACATGATGTATGTGTGTGCCACCTACACATATGTACCTGTGAACTGCAAGAGCTCCCATGTCCAAAGCCTGCCTCAAGTGAATACATGGAATATGCATCAGACAACTGTATGACTGGGGTGTTCTGTGCAGGGGCTGCAGGTGGTATGTGATTATACAGTGTGGGTTGTAGATGGTGTCATCCCACCAGTGAGGGATACATGATTGGTCTGGAGCATATAGTCCACATATTGGTGATGAACAGGTGCAGCATGTTGTCACCACTTGTGGGAGTGGTAACAAGTTGTTCCATAGCAATGCAGGGAATGAATGATAAGACACCTTCAGATAGGGTCTTGCAGCTAGAATAATGCTCACACTGTATGTTTGGGTAGTTGCAGTACAACCATATAATGGTGTGTGTAGAGACCGTCATATTCCCAGTGTTGTCAGGAAGACCAAGTGGGTTTCCTGGGTATGGGAGTGTGGTGTGTGCCAGGCTATGAACCTGAAGGCAGTCTAATCCACTGTGTGTTGCACATGGAGAGGCTCTGATGCTTTGTGCAGTGCCACCAACCTGGGGGGTGTGTGTATCTGAGGTGCCTTTGGATACATCCCCCAAGTTCTGTTTTGGTGTACGTATAGGGGATGACAAGCATGGTATCAGGAATGACCTGGCACTGATGGTGTGCACCTGGGAGCCTTGTACCAGGAGTCTGTTACTGCACGGATATTGCTGTACCCCATGCTAAGGACAGTTTCCACTGCATGCATTTTGAGGTTTACACTGCTGCTGTTGAGTAGCATTGCTATTAGTGTCCCATCCCGTGTGCTACCTGTGTAGGTGGCTATGTAATGTCAGCCTTGCATACAAAGGCAGTATGTGTGTAGCAACAGCCTCTGCCAATATACAACGGCCCATGGGTGACAGGTGCAAGCTGTCCCAAGCAAAGCAATGTGGCATGTCCAGCATGTAATCCCACACTGACAGGCATTGGATCCCCTTTGGATGTCAGTGAAAGATATGTTAAGTGCAGAAACCGATGATCCTGTCTACATATTGTGGCAGCATTCATGGTGAGGGTGAGATGCTACCCAAAGCCAGGGTCATACCTGCCTGTGCCACAACCTCAGAGAGACCCTCCATGTCCCCTAACATGTAGTCCAGGCAGGTGCATCAGAGGTCATACACACTGGCACAGACAATGACTGAGTCATACTGCTACATGCCTTGGAGTGACTGCTTTGCTTGTGTTATGTGGTGGATCATAGTGCCCGACGGGCAGCTCAGCGTGACTGTCACCTTGTTCAGTCTGGGAGCAGGACCACCGTGTACGTGTCAATAGAGGTACCTCATACAACCGTAGCAGGTGTGTTGTCTAGCCGTATGGCCTGACACTGTTTGGCAGACAGGCTTTGTGAGCTATGTGTCGCATGTGCTCTGCTCTGGCGTAATGTTTGCTTGTGTGTCTGCTTTGCAGGTGTCAGCTGCTCAGGCAGGATGCTATTCTGAGAGCCCAGTAATGTACCTGTGTGTGTCTGTGTTTGGATTGTGGTCGTGGCAGGTCTATGGGAGACTGGTACTGTAGTCACTGTAGTATCCCACTCCACCTGGCAGGGAATGCCAGTGCTGTGTAAACAGAGATTAGCCCCCAGTTTGGCTATGTGGTTGCATCTCTCACATGTGTTGTACATGTATGGGAAGGGGAGAGGGTTGTCTGTGTACATGAGGCAGCTGTAACATTGCCACATGACTCACAGATTCACCAACTGGACCTGAGAGTAGATCGACAGGTGACCTGTGCACATGCTACCATAGCATTGTGACTCCCATACTAAGTAACGACACATAGGGCCAATGGGGAACAAGGCATTCAAGGTGACTATGTGAGGGTATAGTGCTCCTGAATTGTTAGTGCTGGCATATATGAATGCTGTCTTGAGCAAATGTGAGGTACGTCATATGCAATGTGTTACAGGCAAGCTACATGCAAACAGGACAAACAGTGAAGTTCTGTCAAGTGACACATGGACATCAGTACAGTAAGCAACACAGATGTCACTAGGGATCCACAGAGGCACTGTATATCTGCACCGCAGGTGGAATCAGTATTTCAGGAACATAACAGGCAAACATGCATACAAACAAAGCTACAGTCAGCAGGCCTGTATGTAGACTATGCTACAACAAACAAGGTGTACGACTTCCAGTATGTAACAGTGCATATATGCAGGCACTCTAAGCCAGTACCCAGACATTCCCAGGTCAGACGGGCTGGGTCCAGCCACAACCCCTACAAGTGTATAGACCATGTACCTTCGTAATGTTGAATAACTGGCCTAATACCCAAGTGCTCATACCTGTAATAATACACATGTCAAATAACAGACACTGAGCCCTCACTCAGCAGTTCCAGACATAGTATGATGTATGCTATCTGTCCTGGCACCACAGTATCCTTGACATCTATGGACACTCTCCCTCCTGTCATAGTTACTTCTGTGTTTTGGTGCTGTTATGCATGGTATGAGGTGTGACCTTGTAGTGCTAGTGTGCTCTTGTGAGCCCTGAACCTGCTGTGTAGTACTGCACAGATATCAACATCCTGAAACATCTGCATTGCAGAGTCGTGTGCGGACAGCATGCAACTCGCAGTTGACATGGCCATCATTGAGTATCAATATGTACATTGTTGTATCCCCTGTGCTACCTATGTAGGTGGCCATCCCTTCACAGCCTCACCACCAGTATGCAAAGATGTGCAGACAGAACACTGTGGTAATTAGTATGGGTGTACAAGACAATACAATGATATTCATACTGTAACTGCATCAGGCATGCTGGTATATACCCACAATGCTATAATTACACTGTACTGTTGTCAACATCATACTATTACAATACATCTATGTAGTCACCCTGTGCATCAGCACCATGTTAACCTGTTCCTGCACCGATCTTACAGATTGCAGGAGGTGGCACAGTTTCATCATATGCACAGGGTGTGTACCTGGTATGCCTGAGTCTGCCACTGATACAACCAATTGACATGTGTGTGTGTGTGTGTTGGTGAGGGACAGCAGTACAAGATGGGGCAATGTTGATGCAGTGTGTGCGTGTATGCGGCAGCCCTAGGTGTTATCACTTTGCATGTGTGTATGAATGCACACAGTCCCACCTCATGGCTGCCATATACAGGTGTTTGTGGACATCCGCAGACTGTACCTGCCAGGACATACAGATCACTGTCTGTGGCCATGGACACGGTACCTGTGCCTGGCAGGGGTGCTACGGACCATATCAGGTACCAATCCAGACTGGGTACTGTCATCAGAAGCAGGTGTTCATTGACTGGAGACAGGTCCCTGTTGGGACTGTCCAGCACCACGTGCATGTGGTCTCCTGGGGCTGTCCAATGACAGCACAAACCCAGCATTGCTGGGGCTGCTGCTGGCACTATGTGAGCAGCCTCGGCCATGTTGTCATCCATGACGGCTGCCAGCTGCTGCTGTTGCTGGCATATGAGCACGTCGACGCCTCAACCGTCCACCATTGCCCTGGCTCATGGACATATAGTTGTGGAACAGATCTAATGTGTCCACCCAACGTCTGTCAATGACCTTGGTGAAGTTATGGATGGCAGCTGCAACATCACGCATACTGTCACTCATGGCAGTGCGACATGCTCTCAGCTCCCTCAGACCCTGTCTGGTGTACCGTTCCATACATGACTGTGCCTGCATTACAGCCCAAAACATAGCTGGGGTTGAAAGACCTCTGTGGGCACGTCTGACAGGGGCGGTACGCCCACGGATGCTCCCATGAGAACCCATGGACGTCTGCCTGTGCGGTACCGTATCAGGGCCCTGGCCATGGCTGCAGTGTGGGGATGCATGTGCCACTGGTACCACATTACCCTGGTCAATGCCCACTGTATCCTGTCCATCACCTAGGGACATTGGTGACAAAGGATGTATTGGCAGGATGACTGTGCGCATTGATGGGGTCGACAGCTGTGTAGTGTCAATTGGCTGACCAATGACGGACCCTGGCACACCTACCTGTGCCATTACACAGGTATCATCATCACTATCCACAGCAGCTGATTCAGGTTCCCTGCTGCATGACACCAGAGCAGCACCAGAACCTGTGGGAGTAAGACAGGAAACACAGTTTACAATGTGTACACAATGCCACCACTGATGCACACATGCACACATGGGCACATGCACACATGCACACATTGGCACATGCACACATGCACACATGCACACATGCATACATACACACATGGGCACATGCACACATGCACACATGGGCACATGCACACATGCACACATGCACACATGCACACATGGGCACATGCACACATGCACACACCTCAGTATATGAGATATCAACCCACAGACACAAACACACCTGCAATCAAACACATAGCACTACTGCTTCAGCCTATTATTACTATCAGTATACAGAGTAGTGAAGGTAATGGTATTACACACTTACCAACATGGATAGGCTGCCTTGCTGTTATACCAGAGGGACCTGCGGAAAAGAGACATTTATCGTCAGTGGGCACAACTGTGCCATTGGTACTGTGGGCATGTTACAGTTCAGTAGTGCAACAGTTAGCTTCCACAGGTGTACTGCAGATAATGAGGTTATCACTAATGCATAATAATTACCAAGATAACAGCTACAAATCGAGGACACACCCCACACATGCATAACCTAACAGTGTACAGAATGGTCACTATACACATGGCATGTTACCTGCACGCTCTGTGTCCTGTTGCTGTGTGGCTCCAGCCTCCATCATTACACATGTATGCTGTTGTTGTTGCTGCTGTGCTGGAGCCACAACACTCAGGAGTAGTCCCTCCAGTCTGGTGAGGGGGGGATGTCTAGCCATCCCACCACCTGTGGCAAGCTGCTGCCTGTGGATATCCAACGCACGCTGACGGACATTTCTAATTAAATCACTGCAGTAATGGCGTACCTGCTCATATGTCCGGTTATGTGTGCCTATGTCATTTACCCAACGGACCAGGTCTTGCCACAGTGCAACCCTCTCCTGCTGGTTCTGGCTGGTGCGGGAAAAGAGTACAGTGAAATCCCGCACCAGGATCTGGTGTATCTCCTCTTCTGCAGCGGAGTAGACTGGGTTCCACTGGTGAACCATGTCCCTGAAAAGGAGAAGGGAAATATGTCAGCAATATCTGTCAGCAGACTATAGCACACATAATACACACTATACTTGACTGCAGTGATATAACTTAGGCACCATATATAGCATCTGTCTGTCTATTGGGGGATACACATGTACATGACCAGATATCAGTGCTCATCTGACAACTGTGCAACAGTACCTGGCACACTCCATACAACAGACTAGTATACTGCAGCAGTCAATGCACTGTTTCAGGTACAATACACAACCTCACACTGGGGGTTTGAATCAAGTTACTGTATGGGGAACATTATCAGCCCATGCACTGCACACAATGCACGTTACATATTTCACTGATACTGCACACTACTCTTACTTGCCATAACCCTACCTACACCACAGTGACATACAGGGTAACACAGCACAACATATGGCAATGTAGTATGTGTTGATTGCAATACCCCACACACCTGTCTCTGGCCTCACACCAAGGACACACACTACCATGACAGACAGACAGTCATGGTGAGCAATCACACCAGTACACAACATGCACAAAGTCACTAGCACACTCATTCTACCTCACATATTCCATTTGCAATGTGTTAATGGCTGTGCATTGCGTCCTAGGTAGGTAGTGTGCTTTTGGCCCTGGGCCTACAGCAGCATATTGTTATGCTACCCTGCCCCTTGTGACATATGTGTTATGATCGTACCTGCTCCTTACAAACAGTTACACAGGGTGACTCATATGGCATATTACCTATCAGCATACCATTCAGCAGGGGTATGTCTGACATCTACTCATGGGGAGGCTTGCTTCTTAATTCTGTGTGGTCTACTACAGGGTATGTCATATCTGTGGGTAGGGTCCCTTACCTCCACCATGTGCTCTATACTGCAGTGACAAGGACGACAGACGTAGGTCATTTGTGTTGTGGATGTTGGAGGTGTTACCATGGTTGGGAGACAACTGTCATGGGTGTGAACAAACTATGTATATCCAGCAGTGGTAACCTCTATGTAGGTAGTCTGTGTGAGCTCTGTGGTGTTTGAGTGCATTGACACAGTTACTTGCATATGTCTGTGTCCTTCACCATATCTGCAGCTGTCATGGGAGGTACATACCGTGTATGACACTGTGGGGTGTGGAGGGGTACAATGACCTACATGTCCATAGCTGACACACCATGTCCGCTGACACATTCCATGTACAGGTATTACAGGACTAGTGTGCCATTGTGTGTATCGATGTGGAGCCACACTTGTTGACCCTGTTCCCCCAACACATGCAGTGGTGGGCAGGCATGTACATATGTGGTGGTTACTGGTGTCAATGTTTTTGAATGGGGTATGGTACTCCAGTATCCACACTGGTGTTCACTCCATGCCTGTGACAACAGGCACCTGTAGCAAGACACCTGCACACATGTGCCTCACACAGTCTATATATGTATATATATATATATATATATATATATATATATATATATATATATATATATGTATACATATGTATTGATATATTTATATATGTATATGGATTTATATCTGTTTGTATATATGTATATATCATATGTATATATAGCTGTAGATATATACATATAGATGTGGGGAGAGAGTGAGAGAGAGACACACAGGGTGAGTGTGAGTGTGTGGGGGTGGGACAGAGAATGAGAGATACATATCTGTTGTCAGTCAGATCTATCTGTATATGTGTAAGTCTCTACAGATATATATATATATATATATGTGTGTATTGCATATATCTGTACATACATATTCTACCAATCTCGATGTCTGTGCAGTAAGTGAGAACCTGGTTCAAGGCTCCTGAGAGCACACCAGTGGTACCAGGCTATACCCCATATCATGCATTTTGGCCCCAGGACTTGGGACAAAACAAAAAGATAGGGGGTGTGTCCATATTCATGGAAGACACACACACCTCCAGGTTAGTGGCAACACATGAAGCATCACAGACCATCCAGGTGCAGATAACCGTAGGCAAACCTGCTATACAACTGGTAGCATGTTACAGACCACCCTCCCGATCTCAGGGACCACAGTCGGCCTTCCTGTAGACATTGGGGGATATGAATGTCCCACCACACACCATCATATTGGGATAGTGCGACTACCCTAACATACACTGGGTGCATTATTCTACCCCAAACACCCTAGGCCAAAGGTTCCCGGAATTCACTTTGTCAAATGCAATGGAACAGCTAGTCAACTCTCCCACAACAGGAGATACTATACTAGACCTGATCATCACGAACATGGGGACAATGTGCTACACACTGGAAGTATACCCCAAACTAGCACATCTGACCACAGACTAATCACCCTGGATATACATATCCCACCTAACCCACAACACAACAGACTACAGTGGGAAACCCTCTCACATGCCGACTTTACACGTCGTATAACTGATTTGGTATCCTTAATGCCCACTGGGCCAGTGTAATCCACTTCCCACAATGCAGACACCCTCACATATGCTTCTACAGACATCTCCAAGAATGCATGGATCATGCAATCACAAATGGAACCATGACCCTCTCCACCAAGGGCAGGCGTCCTGTCTGTTGGACCCCAGCATTGAACAACTTGTATAACAACAGATGGTAGCTACTGCACGGCAGAGCATACTTCCATAGAGCTACGGCATCTCTCATCAGCAGTAGTAGAAAGATAGGTTTTGTCGTACAAACATGCAAGGCCAACAATGAGAGGGACATCGCTATGGTCACTACAGATAACCACAAGGCCTTCCTCTGCTATGTTACACACCTGGGTGGGAATCCTCAGTTGTGTTCACAGTTAGTTCACAGTGACATACTCTACACTGAACACATAGATAATGCCAACAGTCTGGCAGACAGGTTCAGTGCAGGTTTCTACACTCCCTCACCCACACATGTGGAATTACTTATCCCAGCTAACTGTAACCTCCCTGTCATCTCAGATGTATAGCTGGGAATCACCCTCAGTGGAGCTGTAAACACAGCAGCAATGAGACCCAACGGTATTGCAGGTTGCATGCTACGTGAACTGCAAGAGGAGCTACACATGCACATTACATGCTATTCAGCCGTAGCCTTACTACAGCATATGAACCTGGACACTGGCATACAGCAACAGTAGTCCCACTCCACACAGGAGGCACCTCTACAGACCCTGGTAACTACCACCCCATAAGATTAACCAGCCTGGTCTGCAACACTATGGAAAGGATCATTATGGTACCCATACAGAGAGACATTGGGGACTTAGACACTTGATCCCACCCGGTTTGGCTTTGTAGAGGGCAGATCCTGCCTTATGAACCTGGTTGACCTTTTCAAATCAGTCACTATAGCCATTGCTGAGGGCATAGCGGTCCATACAGCCTACCTGGACTTGCCTACAGCATTCGACACAATACTGCACTCTGCCATCATAGACATGATCAGCAGCTAACATGTAAATCCACATGTCATATGATGGGTTGCAAACCAGCTAACGGATAGAAACCCTATAGTCAACCTCACTGGTGCCATGTCAGACTCAGAGCCAGTCACATGTGATGTCCCACAGGGCTCTGTCCTGGGACTGCTCATGTTCGGCATATCATTCTCAGATGTGGAAGCAGACATGGGAGGGTAGTGGCTGACAATGTTCAAAGATGACTGCATACTAGGTGCCATAGGCAATACACCTGCTGACACATACATCCTACTGACAGGCCTCATGGACACCAACAACTGGTGGCAGAGTCATGGCCTGACACTGCATGCCATGTAATGTATACTCATACCCTTTTGGACGGACAAGGTACCTACATAGTATCACATAGACAATAACCCACTGAGTACAGACAAAGTAATCGGAGACCTGGTGACACTGTTCAATGCTGACCTCTCATTTGACACCCACGTTGCCGAAGTGGTTGGATGGACTTCCTACCTTGCCCACCTTATCATGAAGGGATTCACATCCACATCAAAAGGGCTCATTGTACCCTTATACTCCTCCCTTATCAGGCCCATGACTGTGTACTATGCCCCATTTGGTATGTACCTCACCTGGCACTTGCAACAGCTAGGGGGACCCCATGAGTATATCACCAGGTGGATCAAGGGTCTGCAACAACTGTCATATGCTGCCAGACTAACGTAACTCATGCTCTATTCCATAGCATACTGCCTACGTAGGGGTGATCTGTGCCTGATGTAGTAGGCCATGTCCAATCTGGTAGTGATGGACATGTTCCACCTCATACAATCCAAATCTATCAGAAGCATGACAGCTATGGATTTAAACCTCAGCACACATATGAATAGGACATACTGTAGGGACAGATCCATCACTAAGAGGCTTCCCATACTGTGGAACAGGATCCCAGTTCATGTTAGGCAGAGACCCTCACTGACACTCTTCATGTGCATTCTTGACAAGTGGATGGGAGATCATAGGTTTACAGCAGGGGTCTTCTCTGTGTCACTACTAGACAGAGGCACAGTACACTAATGCTATTATGTAGGGGGGTCTTCACTGTGTCACTACTATACAGAGGCAGGTTTCTAAATCTATTCTATACACTGTCTGCAGATAGCCTAGTACTAAACTATGCCACTGTGAAACTATATCTGTCTATGTATTTCTACATCCCTCTCTATCTATGTATACACATATGCATATTATATATATATATATATATATATATATATATATATATATATACATATCTCGATATACATATACACATGTTTTATATATATATATATATATATATATATATATATATATATATATATATATATATATATATATATATATATATATATATATATATATATACTCCTTTTTAGGTCCACATATGTATACACACAGTAACATACTGCTGAACACCCATTATTGTACCACCTACTTGTACATTGCACTGCAACCGACATTGCTATGTGCACATAGCTACCATCACATACATATGTATGTGGATCCTTCAGTGACAGTTTCAGTATGTCCCTGTCCCTATGCACATCCTCATACACATAGATACAGACCAATAACACATCTGGAGGGTTCACAGTATGTAGAGTATTATAGTAGTACTTTACATTACCTGTGTTTGTTGCAGCTGTTTGTGTAGGCTTGCAGTTGCTTGGCCTGCTGTCTGCCTCTTTGCCTTGATGTTTCAGGTTTGTTATTTCTTTCTCTTTCTTTCTGTCTTTCTTTCTTTTTTTTTTTTTTTTGTTCTCTCTCTCTCTCTCCCTCTCTCTGTCTACCTCCAGCGGGTGCAATGACAGTATTGCATGTGTGGACTGGGAGTACTAGATGCTTTTGCAGGTATCTGCACATGTCCATGTGATGGCCTCTGCACCAATTGTTAGCCAGCATTTACTAATTGCATGCAGCCTGTTGTGTAGTGATTGCAGTTCTCATTGTGATTACAGGCCTGTGCTATAAAAACGTCTGGTAGGTAGGCGTAGCCCTTTCAGATTATCAGGATGGGGACCATGCTGGTTTGCTGTGGACACTGTTCTGTGAGTGTAAGGGTTGGTATGTCTCTCATATTTCAGGCTGTGTTGTAGACACTGCAGTGCATGTTGTTCTGTAAGCTACTGTTAGTACATTTGGCAGGGTGTCAGTGGGGCACAGTTGACATTTGTTTTCACATCAGGGACATCCCTGTAACTCAGTCTCAGTTGCTATGTCTGAACCCTTAACTATTTAACTATGGCTGTGTTTATCCTGCTCTGAGTATGTGTGTGGCTTGCCAGATGCTACTGTGACATTATTACCTAGTAGCTACCAACTAGCATGACTGTTTCTCAGCACACAGTGCTATTTTACAATTCCACTGGATTTGACAGTAAATATACATGACATGCTTTGTGTACTAGACTTGTATATTCCCTTTAAATTAATTCCTACTATTTTATGATATATTTCTTTCAGCACAATGTTCTTGGATAGCACTCATGGCTTAGTGATAAGTCATGTAGACTAGTGTTTCCAAGGTCCTGGGTTCGAGACTAAGGGAGGTATTTTATTTTGCTGCTGAGAAAACTACACGCCTTGTCATTCAGAGTGACTAAGGCACTTTTAAGCAGTTGTAAGTGGGTTAGCGCTGGTTTGCGTGGAGGTCACGCATGCGCACTGCCGCTTAGCTTCGTGCACACCCGCTTACTACTGCTTAAAAGTGCTTACTCTCGCGCACACCTGTGCTATTTTCTTTGAAATAAAAGAAAATGGGGAGATAGGAAAGTGGTGAAAAAGGGGTCACAAAGAGGGTAGGACAGTAGGGAAACAAGCTCGGGTTTTGCAGGAGGGATGTAGGTAAGGCCCATAGCTGCCCATTTCTTCATCAGCAACAGCTGTGCATATTTTTGTAATTTGGTGTGACATTTGAAACCTTCCACCCCTGAGAGAGGTGTAAGGACAACAATAATACTTGTTGTACAGCCAATTGTAATTGCCAGTTTACATGTCCAGCAGACATGTGTGCAAAATGGGCAGCTATGTATGGGGCGTAATTTTTTTGTGGGTACAGAGTGCCCTTTTTTTTTTTTTCAGGTGAGAGTGGTATGTCAGGTACAGGAAGTCGGTATAGCTGGGGAGGTAGGTTGGGTAGGTTAACAGACAAGACAAACAAGATGCATACAGGGGCAGTGTTTGACACATGTGGGGGGGGTTACACAATTGACGGGGTGGATGTTTGGATATCTCGAGCCCATGAGCTCACAGATGGCAACAGTGGAACTGAGATCCCCACCCATGGGCAGTTGCCACTGTGCCTTCACTGCCCAGGACAGGACTGTGCTGGGGGCTGTGTAGGCCGGGCAGCAGGCACGCCCATGAGTTGTGCCACCCATGCCTCAAGCTGGCGTAGGGGCGCAAGCACAGCTAGCCGGATCTCCCTACGCACCACAGTCCGGACAATATGGAGGGTGAGTGGATGTTCTCTTCTGGCCACGCTTGCAGAGGGGGGATGAGCCCCATCCCCTGCAGCACTTCCACCCGCAGGTGGCACAGGGCCACTGGAGGAGGGTCCGGCCTGGGCACTACTGCCAGGTGCACTCGCCAGCTGAGGTGGGAGAGGTGGGTCCGCTGGAACACGCCTTCCCTGTCATCCTATGTTTTGTATTATGTTATGACAGTTTGGGTTAGTAACATACAATACCATTCACAATTAGTTGTAACAGCATGCATTAGTATTCCCATTAACCAAACACCCATAAATTCAAGCCATTGAACAGCAAGCATAACACGTGCATAATTTGAACAGCAATACACATTCCAACAACATGCAGGGTTGATTGATGGCAACAGGCCATCAGGTTTGGATGTATGAACAGGGAAGATGCATCAATGTACATGAAAATATGTATGAACCAACAGGACAATTGTCCAGGGGTGTTAATTGTGATTGCACATACCAATTTCACGTGGAATGGATTATTTGTGGTTATAGGGTAGGGTGACGAAATATTTAATTAACAACTTCAAATACCAATACATATGCTGTACATTTCTACTAGCTGCAGATATATACACACTACAGTTCTGCCTACAGTTTCCTATGTGATAACTACTTCAGGTTGGTGATAGGAATGTTACTGCTACATCAATATACATTTCATATTTATTCATACACATTCATATCTGGCTCTGTTCAGCTACATCATCCTGCTACATTTGCTTTATATAGCTATAGACAACTGTGGATGTTTGGTATTTCAGACAACCATACTATCTGCATATTGCAGACTGAGAGCAACATATCCAGATTTTGGGACACACATTCCAGCTGCAGTACGGTTTTCAACACATGTTGCTGTTTGGTTCTGCCTGTCACATTCATTTCATTCTGTACTGACTGCAGTATACTTTATTCAGGAGTTATTACTACTTTATTGGTGGATTCATACCTCTTTCTCACACTCTCTCACTTGTTTTATTTTTACAATTCAGGATGGTACTTAATTCTAGGCTTTATTGACATGTTTTACCATTAGTTATAACAATCCTTTCCAGCAGTCTCACTTATGTCATGTTTCTGAATTTCAACAGGGATATATTTCACACATGTGTTTTACTCAGCTTCTGCAGCTGTACTTTTCAGCCTGCTGCAGGTTATGTACTATTATATTACAGGTGGGACATCTTTATTTCAGACTTGTTTCATTTTTATGTTTGGATTACAGGCTGCATCACACTTTTGTAATCAAGCAATACTTGCAAACCCTCTTACACTGTTACTTGCACATTTTATTAATTAGTGACTACACTGCACTCTTTTGCTAACTGTCATACTTATATATTTATTTACAGTTACAGGGAGAGAATTACTGACCTGCCTGGTGGTGCAACTGCACCAGCCTATCGCCATAGGCTCAACAGTTCGCAGAACGGACACCTGCAGCTGTAATATTAATAAAGTAATATTGGAATACACATCTCCATAATATCATCTAGGTTAATTTCTTACATAAATAATTACATGTAACTTACTCAGTAGTGGGGCATTGGGCATTTGCCGGGCCTCCTGGATCCAATGGTTCAGTTCGTCCTGCTTCCGTCTCTTCAGGTCCGCATGGTGGTGACAGACCTGCTCACCAGTCCTTGGTATTCCTGTGGCACTGGTGAGATCATGTGCCAACCGGTCCCATGCCTCAGCCCTATATGCTCCCCACAGGACCTGGCCCTGCATGAGTTGGGCCTCATGATTATGGACGAGGAGCCAAACCATATATTTGGACTCCTCAATGCCCCACCTCTGTGCTCGGAAGCAACTACCCTCTCCTACACCTGACATCCTGGCTGCAAGTCGGTTCTACATTTGGTTATGCTGTGTATTCCCGCCTATGGGGCTTATATATGCCATTTTTCCCGCACTTATCTGTGATTGGCCATTTTGGAATTGTATCAGCTTCACAAAACCTGCTTTGTCATGCCCTCTTTCTATTCATTCCTATATATATGCTATTACTGCATTTCTATGTGCAACTGTCATGGCGTAGTGGTTCAGTACTTTGACTATGGTGCATGGTATCCTGGGTTCAAACCTGGCCATTGCTTTTTATATTTTATGACTGTCTACACAGGCTAGGACGTGTGCCTGTGTAAAGGCAGTTTTGATACAGCTTGCTTAACGTTGCCCGTCGGTTAGCTTGTTGGCGCGGCGCGCAGCTCCGTGCAAACGGATCACAATAGGTTTACTCGTGGTTTGGCTGTCAGCACGCATATTACGCTCAACTCAGCTACGGCCACACAGTTTCAGCATGTTAAAATGCTGCTCAACCCCGGGCACTCATTTTACACCTATTAAACCACTGCTCACCTACGGGCACTCATTTTACACCTGTTAAAACACTGCTCACCTACAGGCAGATATACTCAACTTGTTAGACTGTAGCTCAGCTATAGGCACATCTGACATTTTTTTTTTTTTTTTTTTTATTATCTCACATTTCTTCAAAATACATGGCCCATTTTATTACATTTTACATAAAATATAATTTTATATATGTACATATCTGTCAGGGAATTGTTTCATGCTTATTTCACTAAAATAACAATCGATGTTGTGGGGGGCTCGAACCATGATTGCCTCCTCTTCAGCCAACGTCTCTACCGCTACGCTATTGCTTCTTGGTTTACTTTGCATATTTAGTTCTTATATGCTTTTCCACTGACTGCTAACTGTGGCTAGGTGCCGGGCATGCCCACGCAAACGAGCGCACTCACGGGCAAACATCTTTACAACTTATAAAAAAATATAGAATGTTCATTTATACATTTTATGTTCATAGTCTGTGGGGGCATGTGTTGTGTTGTGTTTATTCACATTTCCACGGACTCTTTCGTGGGCGTTTATTTTCGGGACTTTTACTCTTCTGGGGGCGTGTCCATTTGCAGGGCTCGCCCTACGGACACGCCCCCTACTGTCTTACACGGACCGTGTTAGCCTTAGGTGTGATTCAGCATGCCCTCATGCATATGCATGACATGCTGATGTCACACCGTTTAACTGCAGCCTCCGTGTAAGCCTTGTAACTCTTACAGGGAGGCTTCGTGAATCCTGCCCTTTGTTTATGCATGTTAGGGCCCATTGAAAGACTACAAGGCAGAATCCAAACTACATATAAATTGGCATTTCAAAATGGAGTATCTTTTGACTTTAGTGGGTTTTACCTCACTATGAATTCTGCATAATATAGATTACCTTATTCTGAGGCTTTTTTATGTGTTACAATTTAATAATTTGTAGTAAAGGATGAAATAATAACAGCACAAAACCAGATGAAATGAATAAAAATGATGCAGCAAAGTTTAGTCTACTCTTGATACAAGTTACTTATAATGCAGCATATTTATGGAATTTATACCTTTTATATTAAAAGATGCATAAATTCTAAGGACATGCATGTTCTCCACACAATAATAACAGTAGTATGGTCACTAATAAATTATGTCAGTATGTCAGATGCTCCAATATGCCTGAAGAAAACAAGGAACAAACTCCCAGATGCCTTTTCTGTCTGAAGATAATTTAGTCTTAAGAAGTAATGAAATGTTTTTTTTTTCAGACTGAAGAGAACATCTGAATTCAAGGATGAGACAATATTAATATCTCTGATGATAATGTTTTATATCTTAATAGGATTACTCACCTGACAGTATTCTCTGTGTGTCTCAGAAATGCTAAATGAGGCATAGATGTAACCAACCTTTAAGTTTTTATTGTTTGCACTTCTCCAAGCCCCATCTACCTGAGAATCCATTCCTTGAGCCTGAAATCCCTAATGATAAACTCCCTAATTCCTGTTTTTGGTATGAAATCACTCCCAGTGAGGTTTATAACTGTAGACTGGCTGTGATACCTTCATTTTTGAAGATTTCTGCCTTACTGATGTTTGTGCAACTGCAGAATTGGAATATATATAAGTCTGGAAAATGGTGGTGTGTATATGTGTGTGTGTGTGTGTGGGGGGGGAGGTCCATATCAGGAGTCAAAATGTTTTACTTCCCTACAAAAATGCTTAATTTTGGGGTTATTCAGCAGGTTAGATGCTGGGCCATTTAACTTGGGCAGATTATACCTTGTGGATTAGTAGCTGAAACATTAAGACTACATAGAAGGAACTGTACAAGAAGAAAATGAAATGATGGATTAGCAAACTATTAGTCTACCCACACTGTTATGAGTTATCATAGCTGTTGTGAGATACATTTGAGTTTATTATTGGCTTTTTCTGTTATTTTTTTCAGCAACATGTCAGAATTAGAAATTATGTTAGGCAAAATAAGATCAGTCATTTTAGTGTATTTTGTTTAATTTATTGTGCAAGCTTCTGGCCTTAAGATGGAGGAATGCAATTCTCTGCACTGAGGCATTTAATAATCAAAGGGAACAGATAAGTGTAATCCAGTCAGATGTGCCCAGGATTTTTCAAATGGGTTTTGTGCACTAGGGTTAGTATAATCTGCAAAAGCCAACCTTGAAAAAATGCAGTTTTGCAGCTCCCCCAGTAGCATAGTCTGGTAAAAAATAGGCATTTTTAAATGAGTGTGCCTTTCATAAACTGGCATTCAAGCTTGTATTTTGTTTCCATTTAAAATAGATGTAAAGTATTACTATGACTGATGCTTCAAACAGTCTCAAGACAATTCTTAACAGTACATCAAACATCAGATGTGCCACAGGATTTGATTGCCTGTCAATAATGAACCATGAAAAGAAGTGTTAAGAATACATGAAAATGACACGTTGGGACATAATGTAATTGGTAGTTGAACTGCTGTTTGGGAGAAATGCTGGTAGACTAAATTTACCTCAATCTCTAAATTAATAGACTATATTATGATATTTGAAGTAGGTTCAGGAAACATGCTTAAAAAGGTTACTATTTCACAGATAAGGCAATATGTTGGTGCCCACCAGATTAAGATATTGATTAGTCAAACACCGATTGCTTCACATTACACATCCATTTCAGATGTACAGCTTGGTTAATACTCCTATTACATGACTCACCATAAATATTTAGATTCTACTCTTGCATTAAACTGATACAGAAAATATACAGAGGCAGACATATAGGGGAAAAGACTACATTGCATCATTCTTCTATCTCTACTTCTAATCTATTTAGCTAAAACATGGATGATGATGATGATAACAACTCATTTATGGAATCTGCTCAGCTTGCAGACTGAACTTGATATAAATACTGCATTATAGGTTAATAGATGTTTAGTAAGCTAATGATCACAAGGACTTCTTTAAGCCTAGCCATGCAACCCAAATCTCTGACAAATTCTCGTACCCTTGATAAGTGTAAGCAGGGTCTTGGGAGGTGAACGATTTGCAAGCTGCCTGTGTCCATTAGAGACATCGGTGACAAACCAGGGATGAATTTCCAGTTGTCAAAGTTGCTCTTGAATTGGGTTAGGGGGCATACCTCTCAACCATACCGAATGACTCATTTTTTACTGAGTTTTGGGGTCCAAATAATTGGGCGATTCCCGAGTGGCAACCGTTCATTTCTGAATTTCCCAGCGCTTTATTTTAAAATGTTATTTCCTGGCTTACTGACGTCATCACGTGCATGATAATGTTAGCAGCCTACCAGCCTGTCAGAATTGAGCTGAAGCTCATTCAGCTCAATATGCATGCATTTGCAGCTGCCATGAGACTGGAATGGTGCTGCTATCTATGAGTCATTTTGATGCTCCGTTTACAAAGCTGCTGCCCTGGAAAGGGCCATTTTATTCTGCTGTGCTCTCTATGGGGAAGAGAAGAACTTTGTGCTGCTGTCTATGGGAAAGAAGAGCCATTTGAAGCAGAACAAGCTGTTTTGAAGCAGAAAAGGCCGTATGGGGAAAAAAGCTGCTGCCCTGGAAAGGTAGGGGAGAAAGGTGGTGGGTGTACAGATAACTGGAGTTTCTAAATGAGAGGTGTGTGTGTGTGTGTGTGTGTGTGTGTGTGTGTGTGTGTGTGTGTGTGTGTGTGTGTGTGTGTGCGTGCATGTGTGCACGTGTGTGTGTGTGCATGTGTGAGTTATCTTTCTCTGTCAGATAAAGGTTTCCCATGCTGCTGGAACACACACCGACAATTTCATTCCAAGACGAAGCAATGCACTCTTGGAACAGTAAGCCTTCACTAATACTAAAAAGTAAAAATGAATGTTTACGCAAATCACAGTTAAAAGCCAGAAGTAGCTAGATAGCGCTTGCATTACATACATACCTCCCAACCATCCCAAATTACTCGTTTTTACTGAGTTTTGGGGTCCAAATAATGAGGTGCCACAATTCCCGAGTGGCACCCCTTCATTTCCGAATTTCCCAGCTTTTTATTTTAAAATTTTATTTCCAGACTTTTTGAGCTGATATCATTCATCACATGTGCGATGACATCAGCAGCCTGCCAGCCTGTCAAAATTGAGTTGAAGCTCATTCAGCTCAATATGTGTGCATTTCCAGCTGCTGCAAAACTGGAATGCTGCTGCTATCTATGAGCCATTTTGATACTCCATTTACGAAGCTGTTGTCCTGGAAAGGGCCATTTTTATGCTGCTGTGCTGTCTGCAGGGATGAGAAGAGCTTCATGCTGCTGTCTATGGGAAAGAAGAGCCATTTGAAGTAGAACAAGCCATTTTGAAGCAGAATGGGACATACAGGGAAGAAAGCTGCTGTCCTGAAAAGGTAGGGAGAGAAGAGGTGTGGGTACAGACAACTGGAGTTTCTGAATGAGAGGTATGTGTGTGTGTGTGTGTGTGTGTGTGTGTGTGTGTGTGTGTGTGTGTGTGTGTGTGTGTGTGTGTGTGTGTGTGTGTGTGTGTGTGTGTGGTGTGTGTGTGTGAGTGTTAAGAAGTAAATACACAAATCTAGAGTTATCTTTCTCTCTCAGATAAAGGTTTCCCATGCTGATGGAACACACACACTGACAATTCCATTCCAAGATGAAGCAATACACTCTTGGAACAGTAAGCCTTCCCTAATACTAAAAAATTAAAAATGTATGTTTACTCAAAGCACAGTTAAAAGCCAGAAGCTGCTAGATAGCTCTTGCATCACATAGGATTATTGCTACAGGATAGCTGTGCATAGGGAAATGTTATCTGTAGTGTTAAACTGAAAATATGCTCTGACAGATGGACCTCAGGCTGGTAAACTGTCATACTTTATTGTGGCATCATCAGATACCCAGTGGCAACATATATCAGGAACTGTTATTGTTAGCCAGTTTATTACATGAGAGTAGGGCCATATTATATATATTCAAAGATTCAAAATTTCAAACCTTATTTGTTTGACAACATATAAGTAAAACTTGAAACCTTGAATATATAATAAAAAAGTAAAAAAAAAAGAAAACTTACCTTAATGCTCTGAACAGGGGGGAAATCCCCCCTGCACCCCACACCCACCCTACTTAAATGTCCCAACTCCGAGACCACACTTCAGTGCAGAAAAGGGAAATTTTTCCCATTCTGCACATATGAAACCATTGCCTTTCACCTTCGAACTTTTTAAAGTTCAATCATATGGTGTCGACCATATGACATTCAAACTTTGAAACATTTGGCAATTTAATAGGGACCCATGAAAGTACACTATTCTGTTGTAACATTTTGTTAAATACACTGTTATAATATTTTGTTAAAAAGTGTTAAGCCTGCATGCATGCCTTGTAGCATTTGTCATTTTATGTATGAAATGTGCAGTGGTAGTTGTAGGTCTTGTGCCTTTTCTGTCTTTTAGTCATTGCTTGTTGCATTTCATGTGGACTATATTGTCCAGGTTTGTTTCTGCTAAGTTTACAAGTTCAGAAAAGAAATGGTTATGGCAACACCAAACCTTTTATTCTAGCAATTTTCTAAGTTTATAAGATCAATATGGCTGCATTCCCACATTATTGGCTTAGTCCAGGTTTTGTTTTTGTGCTAAGAGGTTGAGAGCTATGGTGAGAAGTGAGAACTGAATTCACAAAATGATAGCCATTTAAGTTTCAGTCTTCCTATTGTTCAGGAAACCGCTGATTTGGCATAGTGGTATGTTGCTCTGACTGTAATCCACTGGGTCCTGGGTCCAAGCCTTGGCAGTAAAATGCATGGTGGTAACACATTTTATTCTAGCAACTTTCCAAAATTATACAAGCAATGTTTAAAATGTGTCCCTGCTTTTGGAGCTTTTGTCCTCCCCCCCAATATATGTTGTTTTTTTCCATATTTCTTGTGCTGCAAATATGAGAGATACATTTGAGTGTGGAGTGGATTTTACAAGGAGCTGAGAACTTCAGGGGAAGAGAAGTTTAGTGTTGCTTATGCTGAGTCTTCTTACATCATTAATAGCATAGCAGGTTATATACTTGCTTTTGATGCAGAAGGCTGTGGGTTCTACTCCCACAGTATATAGATGCTTTGCTGGTACTGTAATGTCTTGTTGTACTTTTAAAGGGGGTGGGTGTAACAAGTCAAGGGTGTAGCTACAGATACAACAGAAGTGAGAAAATGTCATGCACAAGGGCATTTCTACCTCAGTGGAAGGAGCAAAAAATATTAACCCAAATTTAAGTGCAGAAAATCATAATTATTAAGTACTGTGCTGCATTATAAGAAAATACTTTTAAACCAGCACAGAACATTTTACAGAATTCCAGATGTTCGAGAAGCTATGCAAGATGCCCATGGCTTACACTACTGTCATTCAATATATATATATATATATATATATATATATATATATATAGAGAGAGAGAGAGAGAGAGAGAGAGAGAGAGAGAGAGAGAGAGAGACTTTTATAATGAAAATGTTCTGATATGGGCAGCTTTGCCATTATTGGTTTATGCATTTTGTTTCATTGCCTACTGGAAAAATGTTCAAACAAAAAATTTTAAATGCACTCTAAGTGTAACAAGTGTGCTGTTTTATACAAGGAATATAATTTATACCTATTTTTCATGGGCCTTGTCCAGATTTTTGATGTTTCCAGGTTGAGAGGTATGTTAGGGAGGAACTGTGCTTCACTTGGATGTAGAGCCTATTCTAGATAAGGGGTAGTCCCTGGGCTACATACCTGTCTCTCCAGCAGGTCCTATTTATATCACAGGCAAGGCTTAAGTCTTTAGAAGAGGTAATTCTGATGCTGTTTATTTTGTGAATATGCAGGAGGTCAGTCAGAGTTTAGTCTGAAATTCCATGCATAGATATCTTCATAACAGCCTGAAGGAGACAGAACACAGGGATAGGGCCTTGAAGTGGAATGCATAGGACATGTTAGTTATGCCCTGTACTCTTTTAGTGAGGAAACCTTGTAGACTTTCCATTTGTTGGATATGCCTGGTTAGGTTAATAGAAAAGGGAGCATTGTACTCAGTGATAGGTATGATGAATGCCAAATACAGTGGAACAAATATTTCCTTGGACCTAGATGCCATAACTTTGCTTATAAGTTGCAGAGTATAGAATTATTTCCACACTACTGTAGATACATGATGGTCAAAGGCTAGATTACTGTCTAGTTGTGTGCCCAAGTCCCTGACTATTCTGTTAACTCTTAGCGGGGTGTTGTCAATATGAGAGTTGTTAGGGGTGGATGACTTCCTGAAGGATACTATTATGCATTTCTTGCATTTAGTTTTAGTCCATGGCTCTGACACCAATTGTTTGTCAGCCCCTCCTGGAGAACATTTGTGATGGTGTGGTATTCAATGACAGCTCCTTATTTGTAATCATCTGCAAATTTAGTCATCCAGAGGCCATTGACATTGGCCTTGACTTCAGCGATGTAAAGGACAAAAATTAGCAGTCCCAAGACAGTTCCCTCAGGGGCTCCACCCATGATTAGCCACTTTGTAGAGGTGGACTCCCCAATTCTGACTTCCTGGGCCCTGTCTGTGAGCCAGATGGCTATCCACCAGGTGACATAAAGCTTCATACCTAACCTCTTAAATTTGTCAACAATGCTGTAGTTGGGGGACTGTGTCAAATAAAATGGCCAGGTCAAGGTATGCAGTGTAAACCATTTTGCCATCATTAATTGCTTTGGTGACCTCAAAGACGTCCACCAGGTTGAGTAGCCATGACCTGCCTTTGATGAAACCAAATTGGATTGGATCCAATGTCTTCAGGTTTCCTATGTAATTATTGATCATTTCCATGGCTTTGCATAAGAAACTAGTGAGACTTATGAGTCTGTAGTTTTCAGGGTCTGTAGATGGCCTAGCTTTGTACAGAGGGATGACTGTTATTGCTCTTCTTTCATGAGGCAAGAAACCTGTTTGGAGGCTACAGTTAAATAGCAATTCCAGAGGTCCTGCTAGATCATGTTTCATGCTATTTAGAAGACATACAGGGATATTGTCTGGGCCCATTGATGCAGTGCTCTTGGCTTTAGAGAGATCATTATGCACCTTCCTTAGTGAAAGTGGGGGAGGGGTTATATTTGATGGTATTTCCTGCGGGAAGGTTGATGAGGAGAGGGGGTAACGTTGGAGCTGAATTTGTTGACCAGTAGGTTTGCTATATCTCCTGCCTCAGTATAGGTGACTCCATTTGCCATGAGCTCTATGCACAATTGTGTATTGCCTTTGAGGTTGCAGACATAGCTAAAGAATGCCTTGTGGATGTCCTTGGCCTGTGAGACCAAATTTACCTCAAATTTGGCTTTGGTAGACTTTATATGTACTCTGAGTTGTTTGTTTAGTTTGATGAGAGTGCTTTTATCCTGCTAGGTGCTGCACCTCCTAATTTTTGCCATGATTTTCTTCCTTGTGTTGTACGGTCTATTGATTTTGTGATTCCTCCAGGGTGACTTGTTTTTTATTTAGTTCTGTATTTCTTCCTGTGTGCAGCTATTAACATGTTTGTATAGTGTTTCAGTGAACAGTTCTGCATAGACAGCAGTGTTCTTGGGGTATATGGGGACATGAAATTTTGCCAGGTCATCACTTAGTAGTAGGAAGTTAGCCTTAGGGTAGTTCCTGAATATTCCAATGTTAGCTTGAATTTCAGGTTTTATTTTTACTTCAAAGGAGACCATTTTGTGGTCTGACTTTAGCAGAGAAGACATTACAGTAAATAGTGTGCAGCACTCTCCCATATTAGTGAGGACCAGATCCAGTATGGTTGCACCCCTTGTTGGTGTATTGACAATCTGGTCCTGAGAATTTATGTTTACAAAATCCAGAAATCTCTGTGCATGTACTATGCAATCCCTATTTAATAGTGTGGTAATTAAAGTCACCCATGAATATGGTATTGGGTTGGATGGTGAGTGTTTCCAGTAAGTTTAAATACATGGTATGGATTTCCTGGGTCATAGAAGGGGACCTATTACTTGCAAGAAAGTGGCATGGGATTTATGCCTATGGTGATTTGAATGTGGAGAAGCTCAAGTGCACTGTCCCTTTTGATCAGCCTTGAGGTATATTTATTTTTGATATAAATTGAGACACCTCCACCTTTAGTCTCTGTCTGTGTAGTAGCTGGTCTATCTTCCATAATAAGGAATTGTTCTGTCTCTGGATACTCTTGGTCAAGGAAACCTAAAAGATTAATTTCAGTTTACTCCAATTGCTCACTGATTAGCTATAAACACTAAAAGATGCACAGTGATTCTGTGGTATGATTTATGAATGGTAGCACCAGGGTTCAGGTTCCAATCCTGATCTTCAGTCACTGTCCATTTTACATGTTCTCCCTATATCTACGTGAATTTTCCTAGATTTTTAAGTTTCTTTTCACTTTTTGAAACATACTAGTTGATTGCTTGCACTGAAATTGTGAAGATGAGTATTGTACATGGCCATATCTTGCAGCATGGGAGATGCCTTAAAGTGGTCCAAGAAGGAGCAATTCATTTGCCATGTTATAAAATCAATAAATTAAAATTAAGCAATTATGACAAACAGTACTGGCATTTCCATATTATAAAAGACTGGGGGTAGTGTGGAAAACTAAATGTCATGCATCTGGCAGTAAATTAATGTGAATCAATAATGATATTCTCTATGAAAAAAATGATGACCCATATTTTCACTCATTCACCCATCTCGCTCTTCATCCTCCTTTTCTATCTCTAGTCAGGGCAGTAAGGAATCCTAACATCTGAGGAGCACCCGCATGCTTCCCTCAGTAAACATTTGGTGGTCCCATAGACTCTGCAGACTCAGGGACAAAATGTATCCATGTGGGTGTCTATGATTCCATATATCTGAGGACCCCTCCATGCTTTGGTATCCAGCAGTATTCAACAACACAATGTTTGTGGACCTTTTCCCTCTGTAAACAATTTGCAGGCACATAGACTCTGCAGACACAGGGACAAGACATATCCTTTGGGTGTCTATATAAAGACCTGTCCTACTGGTTAGTTTGACTATTGTGAACATCCTGCCACATAGAAAAAATGTCTTTGTTCTTCTTTTATCTCTGTTGCATATATACTTCTCTCTCTCCTCATCTCCCATATGATTATGCTATAATCTCTCTGTAGATCTTATTTTCTTTCCTGTCACAATTTTATACAGTAATATTCTCTCCTATTTTTTTTCTATTTTTTGATACTTTATTTTACACTGGATCTTTCTCACTACCTCTTTCTCTGGCTTTTACCTTTCAAACTATTTTCCTATTTCACTGGAGACATAGCTTGTCTGTTGTCTGCATTTTTTTTTGCACTTTCCTTTCCCTAGCTCTGTTATTGCTCGTCATATTTATCATTATTGTATTTAAGCTGCTGCCTGACAGTCATGTGCATTTTGAGTATATACACGTTTAGCTAATCCAAAATATGCTTGTTATTACTGTTGAAATATTGTTTTGATTTCTGATGCCTTCAGTAATAAGTCGTATTGGTGTGGTGGTGCTGCGGTAGCGTTGTCGCCTGACAGTAAGACGTTCTGTTCGATTCTCAGCTAAAGCGTCTTCTGTGTGGAGACATGCATGAATAGGCATGCCTTCGTTGAAGGTTGTGCGTCAGGGCCAGCAACTCGGCACATAAAAATCTACTGCCAATCATTAGCAGACAGCAGACTGGAGTTCCACTGTGGTGACCCCTAACCGAGCAAAGCTGAAAGACACAACAACTCTCATGTTTGCAATAATATAGTTGTAAGTAGTTTACGCTGAGGCCATCTTCCCAAACAGCTGGGACATTAACAGTTTTAGTCCTCCGAAAGCAATATATCTGTATGTAGATCAATATGTAGTTATCTTGTTTTTCACTACTGCTACATTTCTTCTGAGGTTTTACACAGTCTGAATCAGTATCTCTTTTTGACCAGTGGTGACAGTGTAAAGCAAACTGGCAGTAACGTGCTTACACTTACCATTCATGTTCAAACTTTCTAAATTCCTAGCTAATAAACTGTGAGTCTGTGACCCATTTTCAGAGATTACTGTATCTGGTATTTTGTGTCATGTGAATGTGTTTTAGGGATCATCAATCATACTTCTGCTCATTGTATTTCTCAGGTTCATCACCTCCTGAAGTTTAAAGTCATAAGACAAAGATCATTTAGTAAGTATCTGTGTACTGAAACAAATAATTTTCACTGTGAGTCTATTGAATTCTGGAATTTTGTGAGGCAGCATTTCTTCCTTAGGATTTTCACTGCCATACATATTATAGACGTCACAGGTCTGCACAACTTGTTTTATCAGCTCTGACCTTCTAGGTCAGCATTTCACATAACATGCTCTTCCCTTCTTTCACCTCAAAGTTCCTAATAGTGAATCATGGATTCTGAGGCAGAGATTCTCTCTGCCTGTCTTGAAAACGTAACCTTGAATATAGCTAACTTAATTTATTTTTTTGTTTTTATACCAGCAAATCTTTGTGCACTACAGATAATTAATCAGCCCATTTTCACATAATTGCTTCCTTAAATAAATGTATTCTTCCGTCTTGCTTATTATATCTGATGAACTCACACATGTTCATTACTAATCACATAAAGGGAGTTTGTGCAGCAGACTACATTATCCTGCCTTCGCATTTCACCAAGACCAGCACTTTATAGGTTCATAGGTTGCTACTAGGCTAATGACCATTAGGGCCATTACAAGCTTAGCCATTCACTAAAAAAGAGCACTTGGGTCCCAAGTATAATACGGGGGGGGGGGGGCATATTAATAGGCAGGTAGATAAGCATTTGTAGGGGTTGTGTTAGTTAGGATAATACTTTTCTAATTGATGGCCTTAGTTGATAAGGGACTTGGGGGCCAGACCAGGGGTAAATTTACATTTTTCCATCCAACTGCCAAGGTTTTGTTTGAATAGGGTCTGTTTTACATAGATGGGGAGCCTATTACATAGTTCAAGAATCCTTTGGGACACATATCTATCTCTCTAGCATGTTCTGTTTATGTTAGAAGCAAAGTGCAGATGCCTGGATCTAGTGTTTCTGGTGCTGTTTGTTTTGTGCATGCATGTACAACAGATCCATCAGGACTGGGTTTGAGGAAACCTTGTAAGCTAGGAAAAAATCTACTCTCAGCCTGTAGGAGACTGAATAAAAAGACAGAGCCTTTAGGCGATCAGTGTAGAACAGGGTATTCATGCTTTGAAGTCTCTTCATGAGAAATCTTTGTGGGCATCGAACTGCTGCAAGAGTCTTGTTAGATACATACCACATGGGGCATTGTATTCAATGACAGTTCTGATAAGGGCAAAGCAGAGTTGCACAATAACTTTCTTGGCCCTGGATGCAATATTCATACCTATAAGTTAAGGGACATAGAATGATTTTCTTAGTATTTTAGCTATGTGTTGGGCAAAGGCCATATTGCTGGTTAGATATGTTCCCAGATCTCTTACTACTGGTTCGACGACTCTTAAAGACATTTTACCAATGGGGTAATTAACTTGCATTGACAGTTTCCCAAAGGGTATTATAATGTATTTATTGCCACTCACTTGTCTGGTTAAACCTATTTGAAAGGTGTTTCCATCTTGGGGAATTTATAATAGCTCACAATTTACAATTATATGCAAACTTAGTGAGCCAGAGATTTTTACCATTAGCCTTGACTTCCGAGAAGTAGATGCCAAACAGGAATGGGCCTGACACTGAGTCTTTGAGTACTCCACTAGTGACTGGTCTGTTGGTGGAGGTGGTCTCACTGATCCTGACTTCTTGCACCCTGTCTGTGTGCTAGCCAGCAATCCAGCAAGGTATTTATGGATTCACACCTAGCTAGAGAGCTTGTCGGCAATGCCTAAGTGGGGTATTCTACCAAATACCTTAGCTAGGTCAGGATACACTGTATACACTGTTTTACCCTCATCCATTACCTTGCTGACCCTCTTAAAGAAGTCTACCAGGTTAAATAGGCATGACCTTCCCTTTACAAAGCCAAACTGGGATGGGTCTAGTGTCTGTGGGTTGCCAATGTCCTTGTTTATCATTTCCATGATAATTTGTTTCATGGCTTTGCATATTAGGCTTGTTATACTGATGGATCTAAAGTTCCCTTGGTTAGTTGATGGTCCACCCTAATGGGGGGAATAACTTTTATGGTGCTCCATTCACTTGGAACATAGCCTTTTTCAAAGCTGTAGATGAGGAGTATCACAAGTTGTCTTGATAGATCATGTTTTAGACTGTGCAGGAGGCAACCAAGGATGTTGTCAAGACCCATGGAGGTGGTGTTCTTGGCTTTAGTGAGTGCTGCGAGCACCTGGACCATGCTGGTAGCTTGGGGAAGTATGTTGGAGAGGATTTCACCAGGTGGAGCTGGGGAGGGGGAGTGAGGGGTACAGCTTGAGTTGAATTTGAATTTAGCCAGTAGAGTTGTTATGTCAGCCTGATCAGTGTAGGTGATATCATTCACCACCAGTTCATCTTAGTGTTGTACATTACCTTTAAGGTTCCAGATATGGCTGAAGAAGGCCTTCTGATTGTCCTTAGCCTGACAGGCTATCCTGATCTCAGCTGGCTTTGTTGGACTTAATTAAACCTCTTAGTTTCTTGTTTAGTTGAATAAGAGAGTAATTGTCTTTAAGGGAGTTGCTTTTCCTGATATTGACAATGAGGGTTCTTCTTTCATTTTTATTATATACCTGTTTAGGTGAGGATTCTACCAATGGGGTTTGATTTTAGTGTTTGTTTTTGGGCTTATTTCTGGTAGGTACTGCAGCCTGTATGCATCCATTCATGTTTGCATGGTGACTTGGTGAAAAACTGTACATATGTAACTTTGGTCTTGGGGTTGGGAGGGAGCTTGAGCTTCAGCAAGCTGTAACTTAATAGGATGCAGTTTGCTTTTAAATATGTTCCTAACTGTTACTGGTTAAAGTGTATTTTCTATTTTTTTTACTTCAAATGCGACAGCTTTGTGATCTGATCTCACTAGTGACACAGACAGGGGATGGGGTGCAATGATCTCTCATGTTGGTTAGTACCAGATCCAGAATGTCTGATCATCTTGTTCAAACGTGCACAATCTATTCCAGGATGTTTGTGTTAATAAAGTCCAGGAAGTATTGTGCTTGTGAGTCTGAGGCAGTTTACATTTCCTAGTTTATAGAGGGATAGTTTTAATTACCCATGAATAGGGTGTTTGGTTGGATGGGAGGCATCTCTAGGAGGTTTAGGTAAGAGCTGTGAGACTCTAGGGGCATAGCTGGTGACCTGCAGCTAGCCATGATATGATGAGGAACTTGTACATGGATGAGCTCCACGGTATCATCATGTTTAACCAACCTGGAGATATATTTGCTGCTAATACAGATAAAAATACCTCCACCTTTGGCCCAGTCTTTGCTGTTGTTGGTCAAAATGTGTGGAATGAACTGCAGCCTTGTACTTCTGGAGTACTTTCTATGGCTTTTAAACCAAGTTTCAGTCATGGCACAGATAGGCATATATTTTCCAGAGTGAGGACGGCTTGAAGGGTGTGGAGTTTTTATTAAGGTTCTGAACATTGAGCAGTAACACCTTATGACAGTGCGTAGATTTTTTCACTATGTTGATAATTTTGTCTTTTTGGCATAGCCCAAAAAATGCTCTAAGGGGTGGATAAAGTTTTAGCCAATATCCAAAAGCCTAAGGGGACAGGTGCAACCCATCCTTGACAAAGCAATGTGGTCTTTTAACCATGTTCTCCCATGCTGACAAATATGGGATCTCCCTGAAATGATACCAGAAACTAAGCCAGTTATTAAAATCAGTAGTGTTATGTTTATTCTGTGGCATCATCCTTGGTGAAAGTGGAATGCTGCTTAATGCAAGGCTCACACCTATCTATGACACATATTCTGAGAGATCCATTATGTCTCTTTTCATATAGTCTAATGAGGTCATTTACACCCAAATGGATTATGATCAAATCATATTGGTACCTTGAATGCAGTAAACTGAGTGTGTGCATGATATTGCGGATCCTGTCTCCAAATAGGTAACTATTATCTTCTCCTTGTCCAACTTGGTGAGTGGGGCATCTCTCTGTCACACAGTGGAGTCCCCAATGACAAGTGTATTAGGTAAAATGTATGCTTGCCTTATGGGCTTTGCACATGGGGGACCGTTAGATGTAGGTTTATGTGAGATGTTTGTTTTTGCTTTTGGTGTGTGCTTTAGTGACTGATGAGGAGCAAAGCTACCATTAGGTGCCTTTGGAGGTATTTGAGATCTGGGAATGTTTTTTTAAGCACCTCAGCATAAGACAATCTGTGTGTGTGTCATGAACAGTATGTGTGAGGGATGTAGTGTGGGTGCTACTGACAAACTCACTGTACGCAAGATTTTTGCCTTCAAGGAAGTTGTGTATTTACATCTCTTACATGCCATGTTATTTTCTTTAATGATTAACTGATTGTCTGAGAACATTAGCCAATTGCTACATTGCCTTGGGATACCCAAAACTACCAAGTTAGCCACTAACATATTAAAGTTAAGGGAAAAATGCTATATAATGCTATAATATATTAGTGCTTTTAGATGTACACACTAGCTGCTGTAAGCTTATTTCTGCACAATGCCAAATTGTTTAACAGGTTTTGGCTCTAATCCTATCTTTGTAGGTACATTTTACCATCTAGGCATTTGGTACAATACAGGGCACTGCTAATTGTCATGGCCCAGTGGAAAGCTCAGTGCAGAAGGACAGCTCATTGCTTGGTGAGTCACAGAAGGGGGTTGGCAGAGAGGGAAGGTTTAGGGAAAGGGACTAAGTCTGTCAATAGTAGAAGAATCATGGCAGGAGATAATTTAAGTGGCACACTCAGCCAGCTCACTCTCTTTCTACCACAGATTTGGTAGAGTGGACTAAGTAACTCAGTTTTCACTCTGCCTTTTACCATGCAAGCTTGACCTTTGAAGCAGAACCTAAGTGGAAAAGCAGGAGTGTGGTGAGATAGCAAGAAAACATAAGTGCATGTTCTGTGTGGTGAAGATAAGCTGTAGCAAATGGCTTGAGATCAAAACAATAATAATAAATAAATAACAAAGAATAGCAGTTACAGAAGAAGTATAAAAGACAGTGTAATGACAATGTAGAAATGTAGCTGAGTACATTGTAGCTCATGGCTGAAGCATCACAGAGCAAGCCCCATTCTCTTAAAATAGAATGGAAGTGAGTTAGGTAGCTGTCTGAGAAAAAAATATATATATAAGGGACAGAGAATTACCAGTGTAATCCTGGAAGCTTCCTCAGCAGGCTGGGGAAACCCTAGACTCGTGGTATACCCTCCAACTAGGGTCTGGTGAATGTATTGCAGTTTTAAGGGTTGGGTCATTGCAGCCATGCTGCAGACAGTGAAATGGTTAAAAATTTCAAACATCACTGTTTTAAATGCAGTAATTGTGAAGCATGGAAGAAAATTTGATGACTGCTAACACTTTGACTAGCTACAGTAGTATTTCTGCATAGGGTGTAGGCATGGGGATTATACCAGAGAGGTGTATGTAAACAAACAAAATGTTTTAAAATTCAAAATTGATTAAGGTCCTAGGATTATAGGTGTTACAAGGTAATTGAACTGCAAGACCATTTCTGCCTTCTCAGTACCTGCCATTAGGCCTTGCCCAATTACAAGTAGGCCAGGCCAGTCATACAGCTTGAATTTATGAACGCCCATCCAGTTGCCCAGGTCCTTTTTAAAGGCAGTGTATCACACTGATGCATTATTTCCAGAGAATGGGTTGATGTTGCATGACAAATCTCTCTTTCCTCTTTGCCTTATTTGTTGAAGTACAGTTAGATCTCTGGCCCTAGCATGAGCAGGGCTGGGCTGCATGATTTATTGAGGTGTGAGTTTTTGGACTATTGGATCCCTTTTGCCCCATATCAGTAAGACACAGCTCAGCCCTAAGGAGCCTATATGAAAGGATAATGATAAAACTTCCACTCTTTCTTTGTAGTTCCAGTCTTTCAGATCCCTGGTCTTCTTATTTAAGAACCTCTGGGACCTTTTCAATTGCTTCAAATACTTAGTAATGCACATCCTAAACAGAGTGTTGTAGTCAGTGATGGTAAGTGATGGGGTCTAATCAATGCTGTCAGTTATGGGGTCTAATCAATGTAGTGTACAAGGAGGTGATTAATTCTCTTGACCTGAAATAAATACCTATTATTATGAGTTGTGCAAGGTAAAAGGATTTCATAACCACCTTTTCAAGATGATGTTCAAATATAACTACTGGGGATTGAGTCTGATAAGACTGATAAGACTTTTGATGCACGGTTAATTAGGTCAGTTGTTGCATATTCCATGGCTTTGTATTTAAGACTCATTAAGCTAATGGGTCTGTATTTCTCAGGGTCTGTGGTGGAAATACCATTGTAGATTAACATCAAAATAGATGTGCACTACTCCTGCAACACAAAGGCAATTGCTAGGCTCATGATGAAGAGTTTGAAGAGTATATCCAGCAACACTTGCTTAGTGTTATTAATTATGCAATTGGATATGTTGTTAGGCCCCATGAATAAAGTAGTCTTCATTTTAGAGAGTACCTTCAGACCCTACTCATTTGTGATGGTTGAAGGCTTATTCCATTAGTTATAAATGCATTTGGAATAGCTGTCCCTTCAGTGAAGCCGGCACTAAATTTATTTGCCAATATTTTGGCAATATTCCCAAGACAGGAGTATGTTGTACCATCATGAATAAGCATGCAGCAATACTGGTGCTATTTATTATTTTCTGACATATCTAAAGAAAGATCTGTAATTGTTTTTAGCTAGTGAACTCATGGGATGCCTTTAGTCTTCTTATGTCTTTTTTTTTAGCATCATATCTATCTGTTGGATGTTCTCCTTAATTTGGGGGTGGGGTCATTTTTTCAGCTATATCGGATTAGGAGTTTCTTCCTTTTATTAACTTTTTTAAACAAATCCACAAGAATAATATCCAAAGTTTGTGGGTGTGTTATAAATCATCATAAACATTGTTAGTAAATAACAATATCATCGATAATACACGTAGCTAATATAATAAACTAACAGCAATGTGAAACTGAAAAGAGCTATATACATTTTATCTATAAAATCAAGAGCCCTGAGAACTATGAGAAAACATCTCAATCTGTAATACTGTTACACTTAAATTTAGAGCTAGGCTAGCCACTCAGCAACATAAGGATTTGCTCTACATCTATTCTTGTTTACTAATGTTGTCAAAAATTAGCATAATTATTTCCCAGTGTGATAAACTGTTTGAGGATCTAATGTACTCTGACCTATGCCAAGGACTTATGCTATGGATGGTATAGGTCTAGGCACCTGTATTAGCCAGTCAGTGCCTTTTATAAAGTCCAGTAGCCTTCTATTAGTTATGCTACTGGCCAGACCATGTCTAGGTCCCAAATTAGGTTACCTGTGACAGCGCTGCTGAGTGAAAGCTGGGCATAAATCTAATCAACCTGTAACAAGAATTTCTTCACTCAGTATAGGTTCACTGACACAATGCAGCTTGGGCGTGGATGGCATGATGGTAAGCAGGCTGGCCATCCCATGTATCTAGGAGACGAGATTGAAGGGTAGTACTGCAAAGACATATAGCTTGGAATCCAGAGTCTACTACTTGGGATGGAAGGACAGACTAGAGATGGTGTGGGAATTTTGTGAGGGAGAGTCTAAACAAGATAGTGAAGTCATCAGAATTAATGATTGACTCATGGCAATCAGACACCATTGTATTGATAGGACAGCATTTATAATCCCAGGCTATACTCCAAAGCAAGGTTGTGAGAGAAAGGAAAAGAGTGCATTCAGGCAGCAGTTGTAAGACCTACTGGATAAAGCAGGATGACATGAGTTGGTGTTTATAATAGGAGGCCTGAGTACTCATACTAATACAAATAGGAGAGGCTGTAAGGATTGCCTGGGTCCACACAGTAGGGTAACATGAATAAATAAGGAGAGGACAGTATAGACTTGCCTGGGAAATGTTTTGAGGTAACCAATACATGGTTCAGCAAGGGAGATTGTCACAAGATCACCTTCAAAAGTGGACAAAATGCAACTCTGGCAGAATTCTTCCAAAAAGTAAATGGCATTGGAGTAAAATCAGAGATTATAAATGTATCTGAAATGAGACAGTTGACCCACAGTATAAACCATTTGCAGTCACTATCAGGTGCAAACAGTTGTCAAATAAAGCTCTAAGGTTAACAGAGACTAGGCTGAAGTCCTAGAAGTTGACTGGAGTGAAGGCACAAGAGTTCAAGAAAAAGACTCAGGGTTCTAGTACCACAGAATGAAGAAAAATAGTTGGAGTTGAAGAAGAATGGCAGTGTGTCAGACAACATATGTGAGGACTGTAGGACAGATAAAAAACAAATCCAGCTGTGGAAATAAGATACATAAAAAGCTGATGGAGGAATGCAGAAGTCCAGAAAGTTATCAAAAAAAAATGAGAGAGAGAAGAAGGAGTGCAAGAAAAAGTGTGAGACAGAAAACATTTACAAGGCTAAGAAGGAATACAGACTGACTAACAAAGTGTATAAGTGAAGAGCTGCAATTACAAAGTACAAGATATTAGAAGCAATCTACCAGCTCCTGGAAAGTGATTCAGCAGATGGCATGAAGAGACTCTGTGAGGTTGCAAGACAAAGATAGAAAGATAAAGAAAACAGTCATCAGACGCATTTTATAAGGGATGCAAGCAACAACCTGTTCATCAGCCAACAGGACATCAAAAGAGATGGGAGGAGTACTTCCAACAGCTACTAAATTGAAAAGAAACACCATCGAGGATATCCAGCACCGGAAATAACCTACAATGAAAGAGGAAGAAGAGCTGACACTAGAAGAAGTAAGAACAACACTAAGAAAAATGAAGTCAGGGAAAGCAGCATGCTCAGATAAGGTCATAGCAGATATGATAAAAATTGGGTAAGTTAGAAAAGAAATGGCTTCTGAAGGTACTTTTAACAGTATAGAGAAAAAGGTGAATCCCACATGACTGGGGTATTAGCATTCTAGAGATATTCTACAACAACAAAGGGGACATTCACAAGTGTGGGCAGTACAGAGTTATCCAACTACTGTCACATTGCATGGAAAAAGTGCTGAAGACAGTGACTGATAAAACAAATATGCAAAGTAGTAGAAAGGAAGATGGGAGATGGGCAGTTTGCAGTTTGAATTCACATCAGGATGCAGCACAACTGACCCGATGTTTGCAGTGAGACAGATAGTTGAGTCCAACTGGGCATTCCTGGACTTCAAGAAAGCATATGGCAAGGTCCAAAGAAAGCTAATTTGGGCAGTCCTGTGATGGATCAAAGTTCTGGAAACACTGGTAGAATTAGTGCAGGCTATGAGCAAGGACTAAATGCCACAAGCATGATTCACACTCATAGAGAGGTTCCCAGTGTAAGTTGGTGTGCATCATGACTCTAAGCCCACTGCTGGTCATATTGGTAATGGACTACATTAACAAATGGATCAACTGTGGCAGATCATTAAGGCTACAGTAAGCAGACAGGGGTGCATTATAAGCAGACTCTGAACAAAAACTTAAATAAATGTAGGGAAATGAAATGCAAAGCTGAAGGCACATAGGATGAAACTAAGTACAGCCAACAGAGTTGTTATAGCAGCAAATGGGTAACAGCAAATGAAGCTAAAATTGAGATAGAAAGGAAAGCAGTGGAACAGATTAATAGCTTCAAGTATTTAGGAGGGGAGGTTAAAGAAAAGGAAAGTACCTATTCATACCTTACACTTCCTCACCCCCTCCTTCTTTAAACTCACTTCCTTACTGTTAGAAAAATATGTATTAATGTGTGTATTAGCAATATGCTTAGTGCATTTAGAAGCTTGAAAAGAGTTAACGCATTTATTCTATTTCATACTGCATAAATCTGTACAAACTGCAGTTGCTTTCTGACCTTGTACTGTTAGCTAAAATCTTGCTTGTGCCTTGGAAATTTACTACAACCCTCTGAGATTTTAGACTTAGAAATGTTAAAGACAATGCAAACACTTACTACACAAACTGAAAAACAAAGATGGGCAAAATGAGGAGCAATTCTCGAAAAGGGGCTGTACATCTCTAAAGAAGGGAAACCGATATTGCCGTCTAATTTGTTTAGATATGCAGCTTTGTTGAGCCATGGGCAGTGCCATGTCTCAACAGGGGGGATGGTACAGCTGGTGAACCAAGTGTTCACGACATACGGATTTACAAACTACTCTAAAAAATTTTGTTCATTATGCCACATCTGTAATAAGCATCATGCACAAGGGGCGTTAAAGCCCAAGCAAGGGAGTTTCCCTACACCACCGTATCCGTTTCATACTATTTGTATGGATTTTATAGAGTTGAATAAATGTGAAAATAAGAAGTATTGTCTTGTCATTGTAGATATGTTTTCCAGATGGGTGGAAGCCTTTCCGACTAAAAATCCAGATGCTACGACTATGGCCAAAGTGCTTGTTAAAGAAATCATCCCTAGATTTGGCATTCCAGAAAGGATCTACAGTGACAACAGCACACACTTTGTGAATCAGACCATACTGCAGTTAAGTAAACATTTTTGTATTTCTCTAAAGAATCATTGTGCGTATCACCCGCAATCAGCAGGGCTAGTAGAGAGGCATAATGGGATTTTAAAAAATAAGCTAAGAAAATTAATAACAGAAACGCAGAGAAACTGGGTGTACTGTCTGCCCCTGGCACTGTTGAGCATGAGAACTGTTCCGAATGCAAAAGGATTGTCTCCTTTTGAAAAGCTCTTTGGAAGGGCTTACTATATACCTCAGTGGAAATCTCTCATGCCCGCAGACCAGGAAGCTGACAGTACATTAGCAGAGTATATGCGTAATTTGTTAAATTCTAAACATTTGTTGCAGTTAAATTCTGTTTCAGATAAAGAATGAACCAGACCATCAGAAGTGGCAGTGCCCCCTGGAGCATGGATCTGGCTGAAGATAGTTAAGAGGAAAAATTGGGCGTCTCCGAAGTGGGAAGGTCCATATCAAGTGCTTTTGTCAACACCCACTGCAGTCAAAATTGCGGAGCGTGCCTCCTGGATCCACCTGATGCACTGTAAATTAGTTAAAAACTTTGAACTGGACAAAAATCTTGTTACATGCCAAGAGCAAAAGTGATAGAGTTCAGAAGAAACAGGAATGCAGAACAACCTTTCCTCAGAAGTATTGCATAATCATCCTGTTAACTGTATTAGTGACAATAATCTTTTTGTTTGGCCTTTTCTTTTCCCAGCCACACAGACTGAACTGAATAAACGTGAAGTGTTACTCATAAACTGGCATCCAAACTTTAACACTTACCAGGCAATTAAATATGTGCATGCTGAGACTTTCAATGTTTTGAATTGCTGGATTTGCACAGCTTTGCCGACAGCATACGGAGGGTTATTAATGACTACAGTCCCCCTAGGGGTCAATGAGACCTGGGAGAATTTGATTTATGATACTTCAACCATTACAGCACAAGATAAAATAGCATTGAACTTGTCTGTTCCACAAAAAGAAACTGTGTGTTTTTATAAAAATTATACTGTTCAGATGGGTTGGAGCAATTGCAAGTTGACTGTTCCTTATAGATGTTACACCAAAGGTAACAAAGTAGATCTTTATTGTAATACAAACTATGATTCATTTCTTGGATTGATGCACAAAACACTTGATGAAGTAAAACATAATTCTGTTCTTTATAAACAGCTGTCGATAATTGATAGAAAAATGTTTCATGCAGGGCGAGTGTACATTCATAGCAAGGTTACTACTAAAGTAGAGGATTGTTATTTTGTGTGTGGCAGAAAGGCATACAAATGGTTACCTGAGAATTGGTCCGGCAGTTGTTTTTTGGGTTACCTGGTACCGGCCATAAGACACACTGCAGTTTTGCCTCATGGAAAAATTTGAAATGTCCGAGAAGTTGTCAAGAAACCTGTAAATCCAGTGGGACAAATCTATGCACATTGGAAAGACCATCACTCTCTAGGCAAAGGACTGCCACACATGGACTTGAGTGATAGTATTATATCGTGGGCAGGCATATTACCAGAATATGGAGCAGTAAAGTCGATCTGGGAGCTGATAAAACTGTCAAAACTTCTCAAAGTAATGAGCAACGCAACTTTTTCTGCTCTCGAATTGGTGACTGATGAACTGAATGCTATGAGAACTGTAGTGCTCCAAAACTGCATGGCTCTCAACTTCACCCTAGCAGTGAGAGGTGGTACATGCGCTTTAATCCAAGAAGAATGCTGTTCATATATTCCTGACCATAAACACGAGATAGACAATCATCTTGAGGTAATTCAGCAAGTGTCGGCCATGGCCAAACCAGGCTCAAACCCACTGATTGACTTTTTCCAGAAATGGTTTGGGGGGTGGGGTACCATCCTAATGAACATCCTGATTGCCATTTGTGTAGGTATGCTCCTACTGGGAGTATGTGTTTGTTGTGGTATCCCCTGCATGAAAAGATTGATTAAAGACCTTATAGACATGTCAGTTTCTGAAACCTTATATCAAAGTACTGAGTGTGAAGAACTGTTAAAAGACTAAAAAGCTTTCATAAGTTTAACTGAATGACTCTCTTAACTGCAAATCCTGAGTGGAAGAGGTTAGGAGAAGAAAACAAACTGTTTATGCTTATTTTGAAAGTAGAATAAAAGTATTAATAGGAGGTAAATGTTAGAAAAATATATATTAATGTGTGTATTAGCAATATGCTTAGTGCATTTAGAAGCTTGAAAAGGGTTAACACATTTATTTCATACTGCATAAATCTGTACAAACTGCAGTTGCTTTCTGACCTTGTACTGTTAGCTAAAATCTTGCTTGTGCCTTGGAAATTTACTGAGAAGCAGGTGATTTCTGCTTGCTTTAGGAAAATAATGAATACAGCAATACTATTTGTATGAAACTTAGACAAGAAGTTCTGCTGTGCCATGAGAAAATACACAGCTTTAAAAGTTACAGATAATTAGTACAAAGCCTGCTTGAAAATATGAACTGCAATCAGTATTTGCTTGTATCTGTATTAGAAAAGTACCTTGAAAAGTAACACCATACAATAGATGCTTGTAAACGGATTAATAGTCATCAAGGCCAGGTTGTTTTAAATCTAGTCATGTCAGCAGAAAATCTGAAGTAACATCTGCTGTAGAACAATGCTAAAAGTTGTGCTTGATTACGTTAGCTTAGAAGGCCATGTCATGTAAAATAGTATAAGAATGAACATACTTCCTGTTAGTAGTTAGACAAATCCTTGTATTTGCATGTTTTTGTCTCCTTGCTGCAAGTAAATTAAAGTGCCTTAACTGAACCTTACGTGTATTGGTCTTTGAAGTTTTTTCCTTTGACACTTACTTCAATCAATTTCTCTCCCCTGACTTTCTATCTAAATATGCCATAACCTGTTTCTTTCTCCCACTTCATATTGCAATTCCTATTTCTATTATACTAGCTTACATTTAATTTCTCTAAACTGACTAAAAATTCTATAAATATTAAATCAATATCTTATAAATTATATCAATTTTTAACCAATGTTTTCATATTGTCTAATTTGGTATAATTATTTAAACTGTAAATGTTTTGCATTATTTTTGAATATTATAAAATTATTGTTCTTAAAATGTTTTTGTAAAACTTTGGAGATTTTCTCCCTAGGCTCCCATTGAAAATGGCCACCTACCCAGTCAAATTTTCCCAGTAATCAAATATCAATAAATAAAATAAATAAATAAGTCTGAATGATGAGGTCAAACAAAAATCACAGGGACATCAGCCAAATTGGCATAGAATGTCATAGGGTAGTGTGTGACAGAAGAATGCCAAAGAAGATGATACGTGATATATACAAAACGGTGCAACCAGTACTTCTGTGTGGGACAGAAACCTGGGCACTAAAAACAGCAGCTGAAGAAGCTGGAATTGATGAAGATGAAGTGCCTGAGATGGATTTTAGGATGCACACTGTGGGACAGTTGAAGAAATGAGGACATCAGAGCATAAGTCAAAGTAGCTCCAAATAAAGATCAGAGAGAAAAGATTGCAGTAGTTTGTCCACTTGTTCAAGAAAGCAGAAGATAATCTGGTGAACAATAATTGGGAAAGATGGGAAGAAGGCAAGAGGAAACAAGGACATCCAGTAAAAAGATAGATGGATTTTGTGAAGGAAGACCTGCAACGGTTATGTCTGACCATTAAAGAAGGTAGGAGATTAACAGTGAATCAAGAACCTTCCAACAACCTTCTAGTGGGATGATAAAGCCTCCTCTAAGTTAATGTTCTAGTCTTCCCTTTTTCCATGAATCTCCTTATGATACATTTTTGGAACCCTACTCCTGTCACAGGCACTTGCATTGTCAGTTTTGTATGTATGCCAACTATGTTATACATGTATAAAAATCTGAACAGACATAATGATTAGCTAGAATCTATCATTTCTTCCCTACTCTTCTACAAAAACAAATGTAGACCTATATACCTCAGATATACACTTCTAGAACTACTGTACTGCTAAAACCTGCACACATTTTTCTTTTGATGCTAGTTCCTACTATGTTAGCCTACAGCATTAATGTATTTAACATGTTTTAGTTTTTATATTGCTTTACTGCTTTTTATTCCTGTTACATTAGTTTAATTTTGGAGCTTTTCTCCCAGGGCATCTACTGAAAATGGACATTTATCCAGTTAGACCAGCCCGGTCAACAAATGTAAAATAAATAAATAAATAAGAAAGACAATGACAGTTAATGGACATCTCAACCTCATGTAGAAAATGGGAATAGGAGGTTGATGATGATGACGATGATGGCAGTGAGGATAGTGTCTGTATTCGACACCTGCAATGCTCTTGATAAAACTCTGTAATGATAGTTCCACTGGGAAAGTGGTGTCAGACCATACAAGTAAAATGTTGTGTTTGTTTCTGTTTCTTTAATTTCACTGCATTGTAGTTGTACTACAATGCTGCAATGTATATCCCAACCTGTGTTGCAGCTAATAAACCTGTGCAATAATGATTGTGTGGGGAGGGGAGGGATTCAGGTCATTTGAGAAAAGCACTGTGTGGTTGTGCTGCCCTATTATATTGAGGGAAAGTGGGCAACAGTTCAGTAATAGTTGCTAGTGCCCCTGTAATGGCCCCCTAGAGAATGGGCTGTATTTAATGAATGACTCATAAGAACACATATCCTGTTTTGTAATTGTTTTCTTCAATGAACTGTGTCATACATGGTGCATATAATAGCATGACTACCCTTTCATATTTTGTAATCATTATTAATATGACTATTGAGTACTTCATGGCACAGGACTTCATTGTAAATTGCTTTGTTCAGTTTTATTATATATGTGTATTTAATATCTGCGTTGTTTATACTAAATGCTTTACTGCAGGACTCAAGTTAATTAGTCACCTGTTTAGTTGTATAAGTGCACATCTCCAAGCTGGATTTACTTTCCATATGCTGATAAAATATGTACCCAGGTCCTCCTTGATAATGAACTTGACTCAATGTTCACTTTGCAGGTTAAAGTTATAACTTGATTGAAGCTTGAATAAATTGTGCATGTCACAAAAGGTTGTCTTACCTTGCATAGTTACTGTGATTGGTGTCATGTCTCAAAGTAATCATTTTCATTCTACAGCTGCTACTTTATTTTTCATTTCTGTTACGTTGACCTTTCATCATGAACATTTTAGTCACCATGCAGTAATGTTACAGTACATACTTTATGCCTTTCTATATTGCCCCGACCTAGTAATTTGTTTCAATATGTAATCACTATCAACATGGTACTAAAACTGAACACAACAGCACATTTTGTTATAGGGAGGAAGTCATCTGAATAAGCTAATGATTCTTATCAAAGGAAACTGAAATAGATACAGCTCAGTTCATGTGGAATTTAAACAGACGGTTACAGTCAATACATAACAGTCTTCTTTATCATTTGGATTATCTCCTTGTTCAAAATAGAGCTTATGTAGCTCAGCTGAGAACAATGCTATATGGTAGATTTATTTTACAGTTACTGTCCACTGTACGCTGAGTAATTATGGGGAGAAGCAGGGGTAACAATGTACAAAGGTTTACCCAGAGATTGGCCCTGGTCATGATACATGCAGTTTGTCCATTAGCCTACTTTTTACCATTGAGCAGCTTTCTGTCATTATAACAGCTTCAAAACATGAAAAACACAAATAAATTCATTCAAAAGGGAAATAGATTTACTCGACTGCTAGATTATGATGATCATACTGAATCTAGCCTGCCTGTTGTTAGGACCGACTTTCCATCAGGAAACTTTCATAGTTCCACAGAGATACATTTGAATAGGTTCATAATGATTTCTAATAAACCTGTTCAATAAAGATTTGTACTAGTAACCTGATAATGCAGGCAATGTCATTTCCATTGATGCTTTGAAGCCAGGGGTTGAAACAGGACATCTGCAACAGATTGGTACAGATCAACAATGTAATAGGCTACTTTTAGTGCTTTTCATTCCATATTTTTGGGTTGACATTTATTCAAAATAGTCTGTGACAGGAAGGGCAGGGTAACAGTTTTGCAAGTTGAGAGTAGGATTAGAGGCAAGGTTAAAACAGGAGTGGTGGAGGCCAATGAAGTTAGACCAGAGTTGCACACATATGTAATGTTACTGGGATGGCTTGATCACTTGTCCATGTACTTCATACTTCCTACCCACTGCTTAGACTAAGGCTTTCTCTAAATTCAGTGCCACATTTGAAGGAGTAGGTTGGATAAGTGTTAAGGAAAGTTTGCTGGACGATTCAGGGGGGATCAGGGACAAGGAGGGTTGCAGACAGGTGTAATGAGAGCCAAAAATTAAAAAAAAAACACTGGCAATTGCAGCTCTCAGACATGTTAAATGTTTATGAGCATATGCTCATTTTTATGTTAAACTAGCTCTTTACTGAAATCTGGTATACAGAAGCACTCTAAGAATAAGTTACACACCAGTTTCTTTATACTTTCCAGACCACCAACCTGGAATTCACATCCAGACTAGAACCCCTCACTTGGAGGGAAACCTAAGGGGTTACATTCTATAGCAGGGATACTCCATATAACATGCCTTAAAGGTGCAAAATTTTAAAAAAATGTTGCGAGGGGAAAAACTAGACACCTAGTGTGCAAAGAAGGGAATAAAAGGGATTCCAACCAGGATATAATAAAAATTAGACTTAAAAAATTACATAACCTACAATGGGAGGGAGGTTTTGAGCCCTGCACCCTTTTCATAGATAATCACACAATTAACTTATTGCTCTAACCAATGCAGTGGTTAGCATTGTTGCCTCACAGCAAGAGGTCCTTCATTTCAATTCTCAGCTGGAGGTGCCATCTATGCAGAGTCTGCATGTCCCCACTGCATTCGTGTGGGTTTCCTCTGGGTGTTCTGGTTTCCTCCCACATTCCAAAAGACATGTCTGGTGTGTTTCTCCCTGGCCCTCTACTGAAAATGAGTTCTGTCCCAGTCAGACTTTCCTGGTAAACAAATGTTAAATAAATAACTGATAAGTTTTTTTTTTACATATAATGAGGATCTTTGGCATCATTCAATGCCTGCAATACTTCAAGTGTAGCCATTAGCCAGGTAGACTGCATCTACTAATTTTCTATCATCAGGTTGTCCAATAATGCATTCACAAAACTGTACTAGATTTGACTGACTGCCCTTTCTTATAAGAAAGCTAAAGGACATTTCTTAAGAATTGTCTTCATGGATATCCCTGTGCTCTGCTAACAGATCTGCAGTTTACCAAGTTATAATTGCTTCCAGCTAGTATATGTGAGCCAGAATTGACATTGTCCAGGCTGTCAGTGGTCAGTTATCTAGTGAAGACCTCCATTAGGAGTTCTTGTAGCATACTGACCAGACTCCCGAAAACTCTCTCTCTTAAAGCAGACATCAAGTTACAATTGCTATAAAAAACAATAATGTTTACAATATTGGCTGAATATAATAACATAAGAAAATCTATCACAGAAAATACCCCACATAAAATGTTAAATGCAAGTGTAAAGCAGTAATCAAAATAACATTTGATAAAATGTATTTAATTAATTATAAAGATTTAAAAACAGAGATTGCTTTGAAGAAAAGTTTTGAATATTTTTTTTTCAATATTGTCAAAGGTTTTGAATAGCTGTTTCAATTTTTTCAAACATCTTTGAGTGTTGTGCTAAGAATTTTTTACTGACAGAAGGGCCTGTATACTTAGGTCACCATTTGTTATCTGTGGATGTTCAGCAAAGCAGGACAAGGGAAATTTGTAAGTATGTGTTATATGAGGGTCAGTGACTAGCACCTGCACTCTGAGGTCTCTGAATAGCATCTGAGTATTATATCTATGATGGAGGAACAGCTGGTGAGCAAATAGGATTGTATTTCTTTCTTTTGTTTAATTATTTATCCTATTAAATAATGCAGAATGAGGAAGTTAAAAAAATTAATGGGAAAGGGATATAGTTTTATATAACAGGTACTGGCTTAGAAAATGTTACTCTGCAAGTAAAAGTAATGAATGGTCTTTTAAAAGTAATGAAACTTTTGAGGTTTGCATTTCTGATGTAGCTTAATTGATGTGTATCTTATATTTGCAGGAGAGGGGGCAAAAGTCTTGGTATAAAAGCTGGTAGATAATTATAACAAACAAGCAATTAACCATTTGAGTAATTTGTGAATGACAGGGGCAGACGGTGAAGTATGTGTCTGTCAGACAGATGAATGAACTGATACATTTTGTTTTAGTTTTACTGTAATGTATTAGTTATTTATTGTGTAAATATTATTATTCATATTAATAGAGAAGTTGAATGATATATGTAATGCTTACATGATATAATTGAATGCAGATGAGATGTATGATATACTGGTATAAGTTTAAAGAAAGGGTAGGGGTAGGTTACACTTGATATAGGTGATTTTTGTTAAAACTTTTTTTTGTAGGTACTTAAAAATATATAGGAATTAATGAAGGTTTGCTGAGGTATAAGGAAAACAATTTCTTGGATCTAGGTGATATTTAATCCGCCTTTCTTAGCTTCAGAGCACCATCCATACACCTAAACTGTAAGTCAGTTTTAGCTAAGCTGACTAAAAAGACAGTTTAGGGCATCAGTCCACTGATACTTTCTACCATTGAAGAGTATTCTCCTTTGAGGCTTTTGAGCTATTGCTTATTAGTACTTTTTAGGCAGTTGAGCTCAAGCTAACTGATGGTTTGGGTATGTGGAAGGTACCCTGAAGGATTTCAATTTAAACCTGCTTGTGATGTCTTTAGTTAAAATATATTGCTTTATAAGTCTATAAGAACAGCACTACAGAGGAGGATTTATTTCCATGTTTGAGAAAATAGAATTGAGCAAATTTGTACAAAGCAGTGTTTATGGTAAATGCCAGGTAGAATACATGTTTCATGACATGGTCAAGTATTTGTTTATAAATTAATCTTTAAATTCTTCTTATGAGAGTATAAAAGTAAAAATTCTATGATGATATTATTTGAGGGTCTGAGTCTTCTTTCTTGAGGACAAGAATGATTGCAGCAAATATGATTTCCACTGGGATGGCATTTGTACTATTTTGAAGATAAGCTATGATTCTTTGGAGTTTCATATAACTGGTTTGTTTGCAGTTAAAAACATTCTGTAGAGTCTCCTTGCTCCTTTATCTGTTTAAAACTTTAATTTAGTGGTTCACTGCTGATTTTCTGCTGTGATAAACATTTCTGTAGTGTTTTCTACCTAAAATAGTTTCTCCTTTCTCAAAAAAAAAAAAAAAAAAAAAAAAACTTTGCTAGAATCTACCATTGCTAGAATCGTCTTCTGTCCTGACTGTGTGGTTCTCAAACAATCTGGAAATACAGAGCTGATAAGTATACTTTTGAAACTTTTTAAATGTTCAGAGTTCTGCACTGTCTTAATTTTTGCTTGACTGAATTATTTATATACTTGCTGGCTTTGTTTTCTGATACTCTAAGTGCCTCCAACTTGGTTTTTCCTAATTTACTGCCTTCTGTGCTTGTTTTAGTCTAGTCCAGATGCATACTTGCTGTGTTCAGGACTGCCATCTGTTTCAACTTTCTGGTTTAAATAGCCTAATCACTTTGCACTTCAACAGGTTTTCAGTTTCGGATACTGGCTAACACACCCCTATGCTTTTTTAGGCAGTGTTCCAAAAGACCAAATTACCACCATAACAGCTATAAATAAATGCAATCTGAGGTCAAAAGTAGACCTCGCGGCTACCAAACTAACCTTTTTTCACACCTTTCAGCCCCAACATGGAAACATCCTTGACCTTGTTATTACTAACATGGGTGACTGTTGCTCTACACCAATAGTCATTCCCTTCCTGGTCAGATCTGACCATAAACTAATCACCATGGAAATCCACATCTCACCTACACCCCCTGTAAAGGTAACCACCTTGAAAAACCTCTCCAAAGCTGACTTTGGACTCCTAAAATGGGCTAACTTCATGGCACCCATGCCAATGGAAAATAGATGCCAGACTACTGAATCATGCACCAATGCACTGTATGAAAATGTACACATATGCATGGAACTAGCCATACCCAACAGAACCAAGACACTCTCGTCCAAAAAAAGGAAGCCAATCTGGTAGTACCATGCCATTAATAGACTCTACAACAGAAGGAAGAAACTGTTGCAGAAAAAGGTGAAGTCCCAAGACTGGAAAAACTCCCTTATTAGCCTCAACAAAAAGTTGAGATCCCTCATCAAATCCTCTAAAGCCAGCTATGAAGGCAGATTTGCAGCAGACACTAAAAACAATCACAAAGCCTGCTGTAGCTATATCAAGATCTTCCACGGCAATACCCAGATTTGTTCTGAGATACTGCGCAATGGTACCTCCTATACTCAGCCAACAGATATTGCCAACATACTGGCCAACAGATTCAGTGCCAACATTACCCCCCCGCAAAGGACCAATCACAATACCGGAAAAATGCCAGGCACCAAGCATTACTGCAGCACAGGTTAGAGCTGCATTGTCCAAGGCAAAGAATACAGCTTCCATGGGACCCAATAATATCCCTGGCTGTGTTCTACATGAACTACAAAGTGAACTGGCACCACCTCTGTGTGCCCTGTTCAGTCACAGCCTCACCTCAGGCTTTGTCTCTACCAAATGGTGCACTGCTACAGTCATCCCTCTCCATAAAGGAGGTGTGACTACAGACCCCGGGAATTATTGCCCCATTAGCCTGATGAGTCTGATATGTAAAGCTATGGAGTACATCATAATGGACCTGATTAACAAAGATATAGGAAATCTCAAAACTCTAGACCCCACGCAATTTGGCTTTGTGAGAGGGAGATCATGCCTGCTCAACCTGGTTGACTTCTTTTAGTCAATCACCAGGGCTGTGGATGAAGGTAAGGCAGTGCATACAGCCTACATCAATCAAGGCAAGGCCTATGACACCATTCCTCACTCAGGAATTATTGATAAACTCATCAAACTAGGCATCAACCCCTATATCACTGGGTGGGTTGCAAATTGGCCATTGCAAATTGGCTCACAGATAAAACCCACAGTGTGAAAGTAGCAGACTCCAATTCAGACTGCTGACCAGTCACAAGTGGAGTCCCACAGGAATTGGTCCTGTGTCCTCTCTTGTATGGCATCTACTTTTCAGAAGTCCAGGCCAACACAAAGGGACTCTGGCTGACCAGGTTCGCAGATGACTGCAAGGTGGGAACCATTATTAACTCCCCAAGTGATGCCGACATCCTACAAAAAGGCCTCACTGAGACCAATGACTGGTGAAAAAAACATGCCATTAAGCTTAACGCCAAAAAATGCACTATCATCCCCTTTGGTAAAAACTCAGTTCTCACTAATTACCACATCGATGGCAGCCCACTGAACACTGAAGGCATTATAAGAGATCTGGGGATGCAAGTTGACAGCAACCTCTCCTTCGACCACCACATTGCCAATGCATGGTCAGAAAGTCCTTCTATGTGGTACATCTCATTACCAAGGGTTTTGCATCCAGGAAGAAAGCGGTCATCATCTCTCTCTCTACTCTTCCCTCATTAGACCAATTATCGAATATAATGCCCCATTTGACATGTACCTCACTAGACACCTGGAACAGCTGAAGAGCCCACAGAAGTACATCACAAAGAGGATCATATGCATTAAACACATGTCCTACATGGACCGACTCACAAGACTCCAGCTATTCTCTGTCTCATATCCCCTACTTAGAGGTGATCTTTGCTTGACTTACAAAGCCATGTCTGACCCAGCTCTGTTAGAAATACTACATCTAAAGAAATCCCAGTCCCTCCACACCTCATGCTCCAGAGACCTCAGCCTCATTACCACAATCAACAGAACATGCTAGAGGGACAGGTTCCTCACCCAGAGACTGTCCATGCCCTGGAATAGACTTCTCATACATGTCAAGCAGAGCACCTCACTGGCCCTCTTCATGAGAAATCTTAATGAGTGGTTGGGAAATAGAAAATTCACCTCAGGGATCACTCAAGTGGCTCTTCTTGATAGAGGCACTGGGAACTAACTTTGGGTGGCATGATGTTAGGGCATTTCTATGGGCTAGGCTTGTAAAGGCTTAATTCCAAAAAATGCATCATCATCCCCTTTGGTAAAAGCTCAGTTCACACTAATTACCACATTGATGGGAGCCCACTGAACACTGAAGGCATTATAAGAGATCTGGGGATGCAAGTTGACAGCAACCTCTCCTTTGATGATCACATTGCCAATGTGTGGTCAGAAAGTCCTTCTATGTGGCACATCTCATTACCAAGGGTTTTGCATCCAGGAAGATAAAGGTCATCATCTCTCTCTCTACTCTTCCCTCATTAGACCAATCATAGAGTATAATACCCCATTTGACATGTACCTCACTAGACACCTGCAACAGCTGAAGAAGAAGTACCTCACAAAGAGGATCATAGGCATTAAACACATGTCCTACATGGACAGACTCAAAAGACTCCAGCTATTCTCTGTCTCATATCCCCTACTTAGAGATTATCTCTGCTTGACTTACAAAGCCATGTCTGACCCAGCTCTGTTACAAACACTACATCTAAAGAAATCCCAGTCCCTCCACACCACATGTTCCAGAGACCTCAGCCTCATTACCACAATCAACAGAGCATGCTGGAGGGACAGGCTCCTCACCCAGAGACTGCCCATGCCCTGCAGTAGACTTCTCATACATGTCAAGCAGAGCACCTCACTGGCCGTCTTTATGAGACATCTTGATGAGTGGATGGGAAATAGAAAATTCACCCCAGGAATCACTCCAGTGGCTCTACTTGATAGAGGCACTGGGAACTAACATTGAGTGGCACGATGTTAGGGCACTTCTATGGGCTAGGCTTTTAAAGGCTCCAGGGCCATTAACCTAGTACACACCTATGAACCAATGAACCTATAAGACTGAATGTCATAGTAAAAGCAGAAGTAAAAAGGGGAGGCAGCTTTTTTATACATTTAGGATGAAGTGAGTTTTGGCAGCAATGATCATTTTGATTAGTGTAC
>NC_056726.1:280045871-280068371 GCF_019279795.1 Protopterus annectens | reverse complement strand
AAAGGGGGCTTAAGATTGCTGGAGCAACTTTTAACCCACTATTTAGAGTGTCCCAAAAGAGATCAGCCATCATTGACTTACCTGATCCTTTTTTTAAAGAATTAGACTGGCTACAGGCACCCATGTACCATCTTCTGCCATCAAAGGTAGAATTGTACATTTCTCTGTCCCACGAAAGAGCTTCTTGAGATTGAGTGGGCCAAGAATAGATATACTAGATGGTAGGATGGAACAGCCATGTTGACAGCTTCCAAGAGAGCCCAGTGTAATTCCCTTTTCTGCAGATTCATCCAAATGTTGACTTAGACCAGCCAACTTTAAACTTGCAAACGAAATTTGCCTCCATTGTAGTTATCCCTACCAAATTTAAGACACAAGAACAATTTCTTTTCAGGGTGATCTCTTTTTGTTATTCCATCAACAAAAACTGAGAAATGTGTACCATCACTAAAATCTAACTGAGAAATGTATACCAACACTAAAATCTAAATATGTTAACTGCCACCTGCTGTAGGTAAGACATTTGTTAAATTAGTGCCAAGTCTGACCATAAGTCCTTAAGTGCTTCATGACCATGTCAGTCTTCCTGGAAATAATATCTTTGCTATTAATCATGTTTAAAACTCTATCAGTGGCACCTTTCTACATATTTCTCTAGCAGTGTGACTTCCTCATGAGCTTTTTGAAATCACCATCCACAGTAAAACACCCTATTTTCTGACATTATTGATGTCATATAAATAATTCAATAGCCACAAGTGCACATATATATTTAATTTCCTTTAGTATCTTCCTTAACAATTCCCCAAAAATATATGTTCTTGTTGCAATTATCTTGCTTTCAGCAGACCTTAACCTTCCCAAACACCTTTATCAAATATTGTTAAATCACAATTCTAAAGTCGAGGCTGTGCAAACTGAATAGATAGTTATATTAAATAAATAGTTGCAAGAGACAAAATCTCTTCTAAGAAGGTTATAGGGAGTAACCAGCATTTAGAGTTAATCCTTTTTATTCTGAAGTTTCAACAAACTTGGACTTGGATAAACTATATGACAGTTCACATGCAGTATTATTATGGTATGTCTCTAAACAATAATAACCCACAATTATTTCACTGCTGGAATGTATCTTTGAGACCCTGATATCTTTCTAGGTATTCTTAAAGAACTCTGGTTTCAAGTATAATAACATGGTGAAATTGCACTGAAAAGATAAGACGGAGAAGGCTTTTTTTTCTAACAAATCACAGAACATGGAAGGAAAATATACAAGCTGTTGATGGAATACACCTTATGTAGTTTACTTCATATCAGAAAAGACTATAAAACATTATGAATTTTATTCTGCTATTACAAATGTATCAAACTGTAATAAGTTTTAGGGTTAGGGTTGGGATGAGCGTAATGGTTATGCTGTTTACCTCACAGAGACAGTGTACAAGGTTTGATTCTCACCTCCAAGGGAAATGTGCTAGGCTTAAAATGGCCTTAAACTGCAGCTAGCCTAGTACTTATAAATCTGTAAAATACTGTATTTTGGTAAATGGAAGTTTTTTTTAAGACATGCTTAAAGTGAAATTCAAAAAAAAAAAGTATACAAAATATCGTCTATGTTACTTTAAGAAGTAAACCATTGCCCTGATCACTATTAAAGACATATATGTTTGCAGTGTTTCTATGAAATGTTTATTATCTAAAACAAAAGAAATGGGAAAAAAGTGGATGTGGTTTTGTGTGTGTGTGTGTGTGTGTGTGTGTGTACATGTATGTATACATGAATGTGCACGTGTGCTATATAAGCATATAATTCTGTTAAAAGTTTGCTAAGGCTGTAGGCCTTTGGCTGAATGCATGTAAACCATCTATAGGTTAGGCCTATTACTGTTGCTCAAACTCACACTTTAAATGTTTTTCTGCAACATTAAAAAAGAATATTAATACCTGACAAACAATATTTCAGTCTTTTCTTAGTGTATCCAAGTATCAAATACGGAGCTTAATATTTCTAAAAAGTAGGAATAAGACATGTTTTGATGTAGTTTTAGATAAATATAACTTCTGATGCAGACAAAAAGTTACTTCTTGTAAACAGAGAGATTTCTGCTAAAATTCAAAATTTCTCACAAAAGAGTAGTCTAAAGATTTTAAAGTTTCTGTTCCTGTTATGTGTAATTTGAGACATCTCAATGTTTTGTCATGGTATTATTTAATTATAGACATATTTTATATAACATGCAAATATTGTTCAGCTTATGTTTTTTTATTCATGTGTCCACCAGCTTTTTATTTTTTATGTACACTGAAAATGTGCAGCTTCTTTAATTTTTAAAAGTCTTTCATCAGATTCAAAGCATACTGTTTATTTTGTTGAAATCAAAAGAGCTTAAGCATTTACTTTGTTATTTGTTTAATTGTCCTTGCTCAATATGCTACTTACACAATACATCTGTGCAGGCAAACAAGACACAATGAGCTGTATGAAATGGAGCTGTGTGAATGTTTTTAATGGCCTTGATTGGGTTGCTGGAGTGTGAATGAACCCCTACATAAGATGTAATAAGCATGTATTCATGTTTTGAAAACACTGATTGTTGAAGTTAAATGTTTTATTGTGACACAACTTACTTTACTCCAACAAAGATACATATTTTCCAATTTTTTTTTAAATGAAGGTCAGTGAATTGTTAGGTAAGCTGTTTTTATAGATAAATATTCGGTTAGCTGTTCTCATGGGCCATTCTAAGCCTAGTTAGTTTCTCTTAATGGAAATTTTGTGATAAATACCTGAATCATTATGGCAACCCCTCCCCCGGCAATTAGTTTTGTGCCACACAAATACTTTTTCTTAGGTACCGTCAAGATAACATGCCCTACTTTTAATAAAGAAAGCTGACAAAGTCACATAAAAAAACATAGTCTACTCACGTCCAGTTTTTTTTTGCTCTAGAGTTCATTCTAATAGCATCATGTCTTGTGCAGTTTGTAATTTTATGATTTGTGAACACTCAGTTCAATGGGCACTTACAAAATTGATGCTTTATGCATAACAGCAGGTAACAGGTTTATCTTGATACATTTTTTACTTGAAAGTCTAATATTGATTTTTTTTCATACAACTTTTGAGAAAGCATTTGTTGTGTTGCAAAACTAAGTCAGACATTAAGAGATGATAGTGAACAGATATTGTGTCAATAGTATGAAACATGAGGGTGGTATTGAGAGTCCTATTCTGCAAAAACATGTACGGTGAATGGGCAAAATGCACCATTTACCTATATGCAGATACAGTAAATGCAAACAAATGGTGTTGGTTTTCACATATGTGAAGCTAGTGAAGAGCTTTCTAGGTAAACTGCACAGATGGAACTGTGTGAAGTCAGCTGAGAAGTATGGAAGAGTCTATGTATCGTTCACTCATGCATGTAATTGTTGTCAATGTTCTTAAGTTCCTGAGTACTTTCATAATTTTTTGTAGTTCTCTATGCTTATATCACAAGACTTCATGACTAGTGCATGCACATATCTAGGCTTGGCATCAGTGGCTAGCAGCTTAAAGCAACATTGCCAGCAGCCTTACTTTGCGGGTATCCTATTATGGGCACCAGTTTATGGCTTTTATATGGATGGAAAGGGGGCGCAAAGGAAATGATAAAAAGAGAAGAAAGACAAGCAAAATACATTGGTATAATGAAAGTGGTCAGTGCTGGAGGAGGTAAAAGAGAAGAGGTATTTTTTTTTTGGGGGGGGTGATAGACCCTTTTATTGAAATACATGTAAATGAAGACGAGGAAGACGAAAGAGTAGCAAGGGAAGGAATGAAGGTTATGGAAGAGATAAGGATTTTGAAAATAAGCATTCAAACTCAGACAGACAGGGGTGGATTGTCACACATTAATTAGGTTCACAAATGGGAGAGAAGACAAAAAGAGGATGGACAAATAGTAAAGGGAAGACATTTGGAAATGTAAAACAGGTGAGTTTGATACAAAAAGGTGCTTCACAGACTGTCATGCCAGTCAGGAAACCCACTGAAAGATCCCTGCCCAGACAGACCTGGGCTGACAGATCCTAATGTTGAGTGGGTTCAGCCCTCCAGTGGCTTGGTGGTCAGAACCAGCTGGATCAGCACATACTGCAGGAGACTTTGAAATGGGCTCCATCACCTCTCTGCAGAACTTTCAACTGCAGCCTCTACCAATTGTTGCAATTTGGGGTGTTGGGTTTCAAAGCTGCACTCCATGTCTGCCATACACTTGTCAAAGTGGTGTGGTTGCCTTCACTGAAGACCATCAGATTTGTGATGACACTGTTTGCCAGTTTTGGGAATCTCAGTAATCTCAGAAAGCTCCTTCACAAGACTGGTCCATACCATAGTACATCAGAATGGTCTACCTGTCACACTTAACAGCCTACTTCTGTACACTTCCTTATCAGACCCATAATTGAGTGGTATGCCCACTTTGGAATGTACCTAACTAGGTATTTGCAACAGTTGGAAACCCCTCGAAGGTTTATCATTTGAGAATACCCTGTCCAGCACAGATCACGTTATGGGCCTATCTCTGTACTCAGTTTACTACATGTTACTGACAGGCAATTATGCCTGGCGTATAAAACTTCTCAGATTCAGCTCTGATGGATCACCTGCATATCTAGAAAGCAAACATCACCAGAAACTCTAGATCCAAGGACATGAGCCTGTGACATAAATAGGACATGCAGGAAAGACCAAAATGTGCTTCAAGGGGTCTCCTCACTATGAAATAAGTTCACCATCCACTTGAAGCAGAGTTCATCTGTGACACTATTCAAACAAAACCTTGATCATTGGATGAGAAATCACAAATTCACCAATGGTTTAGCCTCCATGTCTCTGATGTTCAGAGGTCAACAGTATGTTAATTAATCCCCAACTAACATACCCTTAGCTACCTCCTTACTAACATACCCCACCAAATAGGTGTTCAAGGTACTCTGGGACAAAATTCTGCTGGTTAGCATGGCTAGGTGTATAAAGACCCTGGTGGTCATTAGCCTAGTATGAACCTATGAACCAACTGCAGAAAGTTGCATATGATATGAAAGTGGGAGTTGTAGAATATGAAGCACACCCTATGCAATGGGACTGCAAGCAGCTCAAGTAGCTGACAGACTGCACTGGTGCAAATGAAATATGTCTGACCTCATGCACAGGCAGTGTGAATACTTGTGTATTTGCTTGTAGTCACTCATTCACAGTAGTACAAACTTATCTATAACATTTGCTTTATTTTCACACAGGCATAGTAAAGGGGTTCATAGAGCTATATGCCTACAAACCTCATTTACATAAGAACTTAATACATTCAATAAAACTAGCTGCAATGTTATGAACATGACCATTTTGTGAGTCAATGGTTACCATATATCTTGGAAAATCGCAGGAAAGCCAAAACTAAAGAAAATAGTTTAGAAGAAAGGGTAATTGGGAGCATAACAGAGGGATCAGTCACATATTAGTGCTACATAGTGGACATACTCAAGGAATAGCTTCTAAAGTTCTGGAAGACATACCTCTGTTAATAAAACTGCCTGGCTTACTCAGCAAAGATTTCTGTTTTGTATGGTGCAGTTAGCAATTCTTATTTATCACAGCTACTGATATCTGGCAATAGACTTAGCAATTCTCAGGACCCCGTTGCATTTCATGAAGTAAAACATTAATTATCAAGTAGGCTAGATCCTCTCCCTCTCCTCTCCCACAAACCTCGATGGCCTGCACTGCAATCATACATATTTTGCAGTTTCTTAAAAATGGTGCTTTGTTTCAGCATTCCTTGGCATGGAAAAAATCAAGACATGAGCACATGCAAGCACACAAACACACACACACACACACACACACACACACACACACACACACACACACACACACACACACACACACACTCATTCTCTCACATATTCACAGATACAAACACACACACACACACACACACACACACACACACACACACACACACACACACACACACACACACACACACACACACACACACACACACACACACACACACACACACACACACACACACACACACACACACACACATGCACATAAAGTGAAAATGGCATGAAAAATCAAAAATTCACTGGCATAGTATTGTTGCAGTACTGTTTAAGGACATTGTGTTAAGGAACTGTTTCACTTAACTGCTGCAAGGAAGCATAACTTTCTGCTTCATTTCATTCAGGGCAGGTTTATAGTACTAAGTCTCAATTTGTTATTTCTAAGCTGATTTGATGTAGTGGTACAATGCTCTGACTCTACTGCACAGTCTCCTGGGTTTGAGACTTGGCAATGATGTCTTTATAATGCCCCGTTTAGCACGTACCTCTCTAGACACCTACAACAGCTGGAGAGGCCACAAAAGTACCTCACAAAGAGGATCCTCAGCCTTAAGCACATGTCCTACACAGACAGACTCAAAAAACTCCAGCTATTCTCTGTCTCATATTGTCTACTAAGAGGTGATCTCTGCTTGACTTACAAAGCCATGTATGACCCAGCTCTGTTAGAAATGCTACATCTAAAGAAATCCCAATCCCTCCACACCACACACTCCAGAGACCTCAGCCTCATTACCACAATCAACAGAACATGCTGGAGGGACAGATTTATAACCCAGAGACTACCCAAACAAAGCACCTCACCTGCCCTCTTTAAGAGAAATCTTGATGAGTGGATGGGAAATTGGAAGTTCACCCCAAGGGTCACTCCAGTGGCTCTGCTTGATAGAGGCACTGAGAACTAACGTCAGGTGGCACAATGCCAGGGCACGTCTATTGGCTAGGCTTGTAAAGGCTCCAGGGCCATTAGCTTAGTACACACCTATGAACCTATGAAAACATTGCAGCATCATGAAGCAAGGCATGTGCATGACAGTTTCACTGCTGAGGAAAACCAAGTGCTCATTGATGTACTTAAGATGTATGGAAAATGCCATTTTGGAAAAAGGGGGCAAAAACAGGCAGAATAAACTATATTGTAGAACTGAGTGCTGGCTGACATAAATGCCATAGGAAAGGAATCACATTAGTGCACTGCAGGAAGACTGCTAAAGGTATGGTGTCTCATTCCAGAAGTATGACAAGGTAGAATGTAATTGCATGTCTTCCACAGGTGGAGAACCTTTCAGTGTTGAAAGTTTACCACCTGATGAGGAGCACTTACTGTTAATATAACTGTGATGCAGAGAATGATGGGATTAAATCAAAAGGTGCTTCAACAAAGTATTATTTTAAGGGTGTGCACACTTATGCAACCAGCTTATTGTACATTTTTTATTTTTTATATTTTTTCCCTTAATGGATTGTTTGGTTTTCAATCAAATTGTACAGGTTATAGGTCACATTAATGGTGGGAAAGTTTTGAAATGATTTATTGTGGTCTCATTTTTTTATATCACAAAAACCTGATATTTTAACGGGTGTGTAAACATTTTATATCCACTCTCTCTCTCTCTCTCTCTCTCTCTCACTCTGTCTCTCTCTCTCTCTCTATAGATATATATATATAAAGTTTACTAAAAATGAAGATGAGTTGCAACAAAATATGTCATAAAAAGAAAAAAGATCTTCACTGATAAAGCAATGACATATGAATACTAGCTGATATTATGACATTATTACAGCATTGCACTTCATCAGCATGCATTTGCAGAGAAAATCTACTGTCTGGTTGTACACACACACTGCTTTACAACGCTGGCCATTTTTTAATATCAGCCTTCTTTACCCCTGATATGCATAGCACTTGTGTCTCTGCCCATTGAACACTGTGCAAATAACGATGGTTGTGATGATATCTGAGTGTGGTGTGTGAAGAAACACCTGATGAAAAGCATGAGGTGACCATGCACTACTTAGCCTAGCTCACTGATAACAGTACATTGCAACAAGAATTATCTTTGTGACTTTATAATATCACATAATGAACGTTTTGGCCCATGGATGCTACACCTTGCCTACACTGCTATGTAATGTGCAAAGGCCTGCCTGGGGGTGGGGGGTGCCATGCTGCTACCAACTAGCCTCCATTGCTATCATGACTCATCATACAACAGTGGAAACTGCACTACCACCATCAGTCACTGGAATGGGGCAGTTTAACGCCAGACTGATGCATAATCATATTATGTAGACTGCAACAAGCTGTGACTATTCTGTAAGCAGTAGCAGGGTAATACTGAAGGCCAGCTCCCATCTCATCTGGGCAAAAATGGGTTTCCTGCAGGCCACTCACTCAATAAGTGTTCATGTCTAGGACAGGGCAATGCTAAAATACTCCTCTGCATCTCTCTGTGGGTTACAGCCTGGTATTGTTAGTCAAGGATTGAGGATGTGTACCTATGTCACCTGAAAAAACATAATGGGGAGGGGGGGACATGAAGATGGGGTGGTTAGTTATTAAACTTTAGTAATTATATAGGAAAATAGGCTATGGGGGGGCAAAGGGAACTAAGTAATTTAGGGTAAGCTTATCTAATAGACGTCCATGCATCCAACCAGGTTCACAGAACACCTGGACACCTGTAATCCATGGCATGGAGATCTGACTGCAACCCATTTATCCTGAGTTCTCTTAGTGGACTGAGCAGTGAAGAAGCTGTGTAGGGGGGGGAGGAGTGCAATCACTAGTGTGCCCATTCTGTAATGGAAGATGGGGTTTCTGCTTGCAACCTATCACACTTATGGAGATGGAGGTACAGCTGTAATCACATAGTAGATAGCCACTGAGTTTGCACAATAGGCAAGATAATTGATGTTACATGCAGTGTTGGATATGTCATCAGGTACAGAGCTTAGTTAGCATATCAAAAATCCCATTAGGTACAAAAGCATCATATGTCATGCCGTCAGATTGCTCCATTCAGTGTTTCAGCTTTCCATTCAAAATTTGAAATGGCCACTGTAATCCTAGCTCAGGGGGTAGTACTAGAAACTCTAAAGTTAGGAGCAGCTGAACCAACAATGGGAAGCTGATTGTCAGCTGGAAAGGCATGCAAAATGTTGTAAAAATACTTCATATGGAAGAGATGGTTAATTCAAGCAAAACATAAGCTGATCAAGAGAGATTTCAGTAAGAACATGATGGGAAAATAGTAGAATAAAGAAAACATAAGCAAATAGCATTATTTTTTATGCGAAGTATGTTGTTACACAGTTGTCGACTGACTTTGAGAAGTGTCATTCATGGGATGGCCAGTCCAAACATGGGCTTTGTAATGTAGATTGTAATTTAAAAAATATATCACTCAATAATGCCTTTAGGTTTCTTGCTGGACCATGGCATAAATTTGGGCATCGGACCAGGGGGGGATTTGGAATGGCAGTAGATGGTACATAGGTCAAGTGGCATTGGGGCAGCTATCAGAATAACAGTAAAGGGGGGTGTATAAAAAATCATTAGGGGAATATGGCAATAATTAAGTATGATAAGTTAATTGTTCCCATACAACAAGGAGGTTGGGATTACTTGATTTGAAAGGATATTTTACAGCTATGCAGCTAAAGCTCATATACATAGCTAAAGCAGAACGTTAAAAATTAAACTGAAAAGGGATAATAATGAAACAGGAGGTGGGGAATTTGAAAAATAAGGAGAGAGCAGGATGGGCAGTCGGGAGGGTGGAGCAAGATACACTTTGTTTAAAGCTATGTATAGGTAGGCTCACAGACTAGGTAGCATTGCATTCCAATGGATAAAGTGACAACAGAAAAGAGAGAAAGGGGAGAAATTTGACAGAAAAGTCTCTCAGGTCACAGATTGGATAAGGTTGAAAGAAGACTGATGGGACTGAAGGACAGAGGTTGGACAGGAAATAAAGGGCAATTCAGAGAACCTCAGGTTGTGTGTTAGATTAAGCACTTGGCCTTGCAAGTAATAATAGAGAATAAAAGTGAAAGGGTTTAAGTAGGCAAATTAGAAAGGGAGGAAATAAAAACAGCAGGGAGTATGGACAAAAATAGTACTGCAATGCTCAGAGAATTACAAAAGAAGAGGGCAGTATACTTAAAAGAGAAGACAACGCAACTCTGAAGACTACAAAAGATGGAAAGTAGGGCCATGAAAGTATTATTTTATAAAAGAATAAATTAAAGTATTAGAGGAAACACAGACTATAGTAGAGTTGTGCAGGTTTAAGAATGTTCTAATAAACATGTAGACAGTAGTCATTTGGAACAGCTATGATGCTAATTTACAAGGCAGTTGCATGGACCAATGATGTTTGAAATTAAATATTTTTTTTTAATGTTCTAATAAAGTTTGAGTAATGCTGAAAAGAAGTGGACAGGGTTCATAGGCTCATAGGTTCATAGGTTAGTATTAGGCTATCAGCCCTAGGGCCTTTGCAAGCCTAGCCATAACAATTCCCTGGCTAGTTCTTCTCACATTATTTCCTTGAACCCCTGTCTAGCAGGGCGACTGACATGATTCCCGCAGGTGACTTTCCTTTCTCCCATACAATCGTCAAGCTTCCTTTTGAAGAGGGCCAAGGAGGCACTCTGCTTGACATGAATGGGCAGTCTATTCCAGAGTCTGAGGAGTCTCTGGGTCAGGAACCTATCCCTCCTGCATGTTTTTTTATTGTGGTGACAAGGTTTAGACTCCTGAAGTATGTGGCTCTGAGAGATTGGGATTTCTTTAAGTGTAGCATGTCCAACAGTTCTGGGTTTGACATGGCCCTCTATGTTAAGCAGAGATCGCCTCTGAGTAGATGATATGCAAAAGAGTATAGCTGGAGTTTTTTAAGGCCATCAGCATAGGGCATCTGCTTTAGGCATGTGATTCTTTTAGTGAGGTATTTCTGTGGCCTTTCCAGTTGTTGCAGATGTCTTGAGAGGTGCATACTAAACAGGGCATTGTATTTTATAATGGGTCTAATGAGGGATGAGTACAGTGGGACAATGACCTCCTTTTTTCTGGATGAAAAGCCCTTAGTGATGAGGTGTGCCACATAGAAGGATTTCCTGACTGTTGTGGTGATGTGGTTATCGAAGGTGAGAGCACTGTCCACCTGTGCCCCTAAGTGTCTTATCACACTTTCAGTGTTTAGTGTACTGCCAACTATGTGGTAATTCACAGGTACATGTTTTTTTCCCAAAGGGAATAACTATACATTTCTTGGCATTGAGCTTGAGCCCATGGCATCTCTTTCTGTAAGGCCCTTTTGAAGAGTATTCACATCATTTGGGGATTCAATAATGGCTTCCAGTTTGCAGTCATCTGCGAACTTTGTTAGCCAGAATCCCTTAGTATTGGCCTGTACTTCAGAGAAGTAGATGCCAAACAAGAGTGGTCCCAGGACTGAACCCTGAGGTACACCACTTGTCACTTGTCTGGAACTGGATTTGGAGTCGGCTACTTTTACAGTATGGGTTCTGTCAGTAAGCCAGTTGGCAACCCATCGAGTGACATAGGGATTAATGCCCAGCTTAGTAAGTCTATCTATGATTCCAGAGTAGGGGATGGTGTCAAAGGCCTTGCTGAGGTCCAGATAGGCTGTGTGGACCGCCTTACCCTCATCCATGGGTCTGGAGACTGATTAGAAGAAGTCAATCAGGTTCAGGAGACAAGATCGGCCCTTCGCGAACCCAACCTTGGTGGGGTCCAGAGTTTGAAGGTTGCCAATGTCTTTCTTTAAAGTTCCATGATAACACATTCCATGGCCTTGCAGATCAGGCTCGTCAGACTGATGGGGCAGTAGTTCCCGGGATACAAGGTGGATCCCCCCCTTGGGGAGTGGGATAACTGTAGCTGTGTGCCACTTAGTGGGCATGAAGCCTGAGGTGAGGCTATGATTAAACATGACACTAAGGTGAGGTGCCAGTTCATTTTGTAGTTCATGTAATACAGAGCCCAGGATGTCATCTGGTCCCATGGATGCTGTATTCTTAGCTTTGGATAGTGTATTTTTTACCTGTGTGGCCGTTATTACTGGAATTTGGCAATCTTCCGGTATTGTGATGGGCTGGTTAGGGGGTGAGAGGGGCGTGAAGTTGGCACTGAATTGATCTGCCAGGATATTGGCAATATCCTTGGGATCAGTATATTTAATGCCATTCTGTTGTAGCTCAGAGCAGATCTGAGCATTGCCATTAAGATTTTTTGACATAGTTATAGAATGTCATGTGGTTGTCTTTGGAATCTTCGGCATTTTTATTTTCATAACTAGCTTTGGAGGATTTTATGAGGGATCTCAGCTTCTTACTGAGGCTGGTAAGGGAGTTTTTTGCATCCTGGGATTTTCCTCCTTTCTGCAACAGTTTCTTCCTTTTGTTGTAAAGTTTGTTTAAGGCAGTGGACCACCAGATTGGCTTCCTTTTTTTGGAGGAGATCATCTTGGTTCTATTTGGGATGGCACAATTCATGCATGAGTGGATGTGCTCGTACAGTGCCTTAGTGTAGGATTCAGCAGTCAAACTTTCAGTTCCCATCTTCATGAGTGTCATGAAGTTTGTCACTTCTGACTTGAGTAGCATGAAGTTGGCTTTGGAGAAGTTTTTTTATGGAGGTTTCCTTACTGGGGGGTGGGGGTGGTATGTGGATGTTAATGGTCATAGGTGTGGAGTATCGATTTCCCATGTTGGTAATGACCAGGTCTAGGATATTGGAGCCCCTGGTGGGACTATGGATTAGATGATCCAGGGCATTGGAATTTATGAATTCCAAGAACTGTTGGGCAAAGGTGTTGGTACACCCAGTATTAGGGTGTTTGGTTGTATCTTAATACTTTCCAGTATGTTTAGAAAGGTGTAATGAGAATCTTGGGGCATGGTGGGGGATCTGTGGCAAGCCACAATTTCGATTGCAGTCTTACCTGGTGTTAGTTGCACCTGGAGAATTTCAGATGCATTGTGTTGGGCAACTAGCCTAGTGGTGTGAATATCCTTGGTGAATATGGACACTTCTTGACCTTTAATGTTTCGGTCCTGGTTTGGTAGCCAAAAAGTGTGGTAAGAGTTGTAGCCTGGTATTGCAGGGGTGCTCTCTGGAGCCTTGAACCAGGTCTCAGTCACTGCACAGATATTGATGTTCTCCATTTTTTGGAGTGCCTCGAGAGAGTGCATTTTGAGGTTTAGACTTCTAGCATTGAGTAGCATTACATTCAGAATTTGCATGCTTGTACCTGTTATGGTGGTGGTTTTGTACTTTGAACTTTGCCTAAAAAAGGCACTATAGGGGTGGCAAGAGCCTTAGCCAGTAACCTGAATCCCAGGGGTGATAGGTGCAGACCCTCTCTGGCAAAGCATTGTGGTCTGACAGACAGGTACTGGATCCCCTTTGAATGACACCAGAAGCTTAGCCAAATGTTGAAGTCAATCATGTTGTCCTTATATTGTGGTATCATTCTGGGTGAAGGCAGGATGCTACTCAGGGCTAGGGTCATACCTGCCTGGGCCACATGATCCGAGATCTCTTCCATGTCTCTTTTCATGTAGTCCAGGGAGGTACATCTCAAGTCATTCACTCCAACATGGACAATGACAGAGTCATGTTTGTACTTGCTGTGGAGTGACTTGAGTGCATGTGTTATTTGGCAGATCCTGGCACTCGACAGGCAGCTGACTGTAATTTTCTCCTTGTTCAGCCTGGTGAGTGGGACATCAGTGTGCCTGACTATAGAGTCACCTATGACTAAAGTGTTAGGTACATTGTCTGGCCTTAGGGGCTGTTGCTGGGTGGCACACTGGTGTTGTAAGCTATGTGACACTTTGGTTGTGATTGGTGCTTGTTTGCATTTCAGCTTTGGAGGTCCTTGTTGCTTGGGCAGGTTACAGTTAAGGGCCTCCGCATATGTGGATTTAACGTTGCTATGTGTTAGTGTTGGTGGTGTGGGTTTAGAAGGGCTATGTGTTGCTTGAGGTGTAGTGCGGGTGTTAACCTTCTCCTCTTGACTGTCTAGCACAATCTTGGGTGGAGACAGCTTTGCTTCCAGTTTGGCTATGTAAGAGCATCTCTCACAGGTTGTAGTGTTGGGTGATAGAAGGAGAGGGTTGTCTGTGTACATGAGGCAATTGCTGCATTGCCCCAGTATGCCCATATTCACCAGGTGGACAGGAAAAATCACCAGAAGCTGACCCTTGGACATGCTAGGTTTGGTACTTTTTTTGTAAAGTACAGGAGCTGTTTTCCCTTGCCTTAGCAAGGTACTTTGCAATTATAGGTTGTTTAGTGCCTACGATTAATTTCTCCTTACTAACAAGGATATTTGAGTGCTTGTATCAGTTCAAGGCTTCCTAGTGCTTTCCAGCAGGTATTAGAGCAAGTGCTAGTCACAGGGATGCTTAAAGGTAAGATGAAAAAATGGTTTATCCTAAACACTGCAGTGAGCACTAGATAAGTTAGATGTGTAAGTGGATAACTTGAGTTTTACTTGTCTAAAAGTTAAGTTTTGGTGGAGAGGCACTATTTTTAAAACAGCAAGATAAATTGAAAGAGGGTGGTCACTTTTGTATTCTGGTATACAGTAGGATGGCCAATAAATGTAAATAGTTGAAGGGGAGTGATTTCACAAAAGGATAATTTTGTACTTACTCACACAAGCCAGTGAAAGCAGAGAGGAAATGAGATATATGGTCAAATTAACATAAGAGGCAAGCAACTAGAAAGACAATGGTGAGATTGTCTAGTAAAGATCTGAAATGTTTTATTTTATCCCTTAAATAGAAGGTATAATTCCTAGCTCCACCCCCTCAGTTCACAAATGATTAACCTTAAGTGACCTCTTCTATTTTATGTATAAGTCCTTAATTGATCAGTTCTAATTTCAGCCTGACTCACAAGAGACAGAGCTGTGGTCTCTTTTGAAGTTTTAATATGCAGTTAAAAGCAGAATACAAGTAAAACACAAGGTAAGTTTGTCAAGGAGAAACAGTCTACTGACTATTGTATTACACTGCTAGTTATTTATGGGCTGGGCAAAAAACAGAGAGTAAAGAAAAATTGGGCAAGTGTTTTAGATGTTTAAAAAGCCTTTAACATGGTTATTTTGTTCTAGATAATAGATCATATTACATGGGTAAGTCTGTTTTTGGGAGGGTTGCTGATATTTATAAAAGTCCATGGATTTTTATCAAAATGAATGAAGGTAGGTTTGATAGCATCACAGTATTTAACATTATCAGTCAAGAGTGGCAATTATCATTATGTCTATTTTTATTGGAGAAGGCAAAAATTGGACTGAAAGATGAGAATTTAATTAATAAGTAAGGAGAAAATAGAGGATAAGAGTAGGTTTATTCACCAATGACTGCTTGTTTTAGAGTATGTGAAAAAAACAGTTTCCAAATATCTTGGAAATAATCTGAAACTTTGGGAATGAGAAAGATCTTTGCTACCACTCTCAAAAATTCAGGGTAACAAAAACTGGATGGGAAAATGAGGCAATTTGGGGTTACCAGCTTCAAATGAAAGAGAAAAAATATTTAAGTTAAAATAGTCAAGAAAACAAGAGAAAAACTGAACAGGTCTGGTAGGAAACTTGAAGAAACTACAATGTAGATGACAAAGCAGTTAGCTCTTTCCTGGCACAGGTAGTTTTTATTAGAAGTATAGTTTTACTTCTTGTTATTTATATGGAAAGGTACAATAGCATCTAGCCTCAGCATAAAATATTTAGAGAGGTACAAAAGGTATATGACAGATATGTCTAAAATGGGAAGAAAGGCAGGACAAAGAAGAATAGAATCAAGATGGTGAAACAACAGTGAGGTTGAGAAATGCTGGAGTTTAGTATCATAGGAATTACAAAGAGCTATGTGGCTATTACCACCTTGCCAACACTGACCCTTAAACTTACCTCCCTTTACAAGGAGGTCAGGCCAGTTATATCAGGAGTAAATTTATGAATAACCATTTTATTGTCCTGCTCTTTTTAAAGGCAGACAGTTTGCCACACTGCTTATCTTGGAAAGGAAATTTGCTCCAGAGAAGGTGATGGCACTGCATGGCCACTGTATCCCTTCATCTTGTCTTTGCATGCTTTGCTTTTTTTTTTGTCTATTTATTGGAATAGATAGATTCTCTGACCTTAGTCATAGAAGGATTGTTTGACTTTTGGAGGTGTAGGATTTCATGGACTTTTAGCCTTATAACCAAGTTACATATTGCTTGTAAGGAGACTATATACCACTAAATATAGAGATAAAGCCACCATTCTCTCTTGGTTGCTCAGATCTTTGAAGCTTGTGATGGTTTTAGCAAAAAATAGCTGTGGTCTTTCTAGCTGTTTGATATACTTAGTAAGGTAAATCCCAAAAAGAAAGTTATACTCAATGACATGTCGAATCAGCATAGAGTACAAGAAGATGAAGTGTTCTTTTTATCTAGATCTCTTATTATGAATAATGTGAGATGAAAGGATTTTTCTAACCACTGTTGCAAAGTGATAGTCAAACATAAAGGAGCTATTGACCTAAGTATCAAAGTGTCTCACTACCTTTAGATTTTTAAGTGATATGCGAGCTATATTATAAGCTGGAGCCTGAGTAACCCTCTAAAAGAAGCTGAGTAGAATCATTAGACAAGAACTACCCCTGACAAAGCCAATCTGATAAGATTTTTGATATTATAGTTAATTAGGATAGTCATGATATGTTATATGGCTTTGTATATAAGACTCATCAGTCTGATAGGTCTGTAATTCCCACAGTTAGTGGTACGTCCACTTTTGTGGAGTGGCATCCTAATAACTGCCTGCCACACCTGTGGAACCAAGCCATTTACTAGGCTCAGGTTGAAGAGGGTAAAGCATGAGTCTACCAGTGCTTCTTTAGTGCTATGAATGAGACATTAAATTAAGTATTAAATTAGATATTAAATTAAATTAAACTAATGGATAGTGTGGATGAGGTGTTTGTTGTTTTCAAGAGTACTTTCAGTACATGTTATGTGTGGAATGGGTGGGTGGTCTTCATGCCATCTGGGATAAGTGGGTTTAGAACAGATGTCTTTGGAGTGAAGCTGGTGCCAGATTTATCTGTCTGTATGTTGACAATATCCACTGGATATGAGTAGATATTACCATTATAATTAAGTTCTGAGCAATGTTGAGTGTTATTTATTTTCCTGACACAACTATAGAATAACTTGTAGTTGTCTTTAGCTTCTGTAACTAGTCTGAGTTTGTAGGATGCATCCATTTTGTGATGATCTCTTTTAGTTTCCTATATAGCTGTTTGTTGCTCTCCATAACTTGTTGGTGTTTGATTCTATTGCATAAGTTATGTTTTTTCCTTTTATTATCCAGTTTATTAATGATTGTTGATCATTACACTGGTTACTTTTAGACTTCTCCATTTACTTAGATCTATTTGGGACTGCCAAATTACTACATTTGTCAGGTGTGAATACAATTTGTCAGCATAACTCTTTGCAGTATAAACATTTTGGGTAATACCACTACACTCAAATTTGCAGACTTTGTCATAGAATTGTATCTTTGAATGCTTGAAGTCCTTGAAATCTATGATATATTTTCTGATGGTCTGGGGAATTTGATGGAGAAGTTTACATGTTTGTGGTCTGACGACAAATGAGGAAAATACATACAGATGATATGTTTGTTAGGACTATGTAAAATATATTTTGTCCTCTAGTGGGTTTCTTAACAATGTAGTCCAGGGAGTTTTTGCTTAAATAATCTAAGATATTTTGTGCATATCCAACATTGGTGATATAGGTCCTCCAGCTGATGTTTGGATAGTCAAAATCTACTAGGATAACAGTGATCCTCCTTATAGGAGTTCATCTAGAATATTTACAAATGTTATATGTTTTTTGTGAATATATGCAGAAGGACTCATAATAAGATATAATCTGATAGTAGATCTTATTAAGCATGATTTGAAGCTGTCTAAGCTCTTCTTGTGGATTTTTAGATATTAAAATCATGGTAATGTGGTCTGCAACAAATATAAATATACTAGTAAAGTATCCATTGGGTTTAAATCAGTGATAAGCATGAATCCCATTTACTGAAGGACTGGTTTCTAGTCTTTAAAACAGGTTTCTGTAATGACACATAAATGGATGTGCTCCAACTACAGGAGGGCCTCAAACTTCTAGCATTAAGTAGAACCACCTTGATATGGCCCACTGGTTGGTTTGCTTGGGAAGTTAGGTTTGAAGGTGCATAAGATGGACCTTGCCTTTAAAAATGGCTCAATGGAGGAAACAAACATTTTTGCCGATATGAGAGGTCCAAAATCTCCTTGCCAAAGCAAGTACAGTTGTCAGGCATCTCATCCCATACTGATGCATACTGGATCCCTTTAGAATAACACCAGGTATTTCACTAATTTATTAAACCAGTCATCTGTAATTAATTTAATTAATGCAACTCTGCAGCGTGCAGTAAAATTCATGCTTGGTAATTGCAATACTTTTTTATTTCCAGTTTTCAAAACACTGCATCCACCATTCCATACATTTTTTAAATTTTTTTTCTGAATCATTCTTCGTGATGAAACAAATCCACTCAATAGTAGGTGTTTTCCTGCATTTGTGACATCCATGTAGAGCTCGGCACATCTCTCATGGATTTGCATACTACATCCTTTACTGCAACATGGACTACCACCATGCTATAATCATATTTTTCTGGTTTAAGGGTCCTCGGGGAACTTGTAACATCAGCAATACTGGCTCCTGAGAAACAGCTCCTTGTCAAACTACTTTTGTCCAGCTTTATGAACCTAACTGTAAAGTCATCAATCACTAATACATTTCTATTTATATTTGTAGATTGCATCAATGCAATTTATTTGTGATGTACTGATTCCTGGTCAGCTGTGTTATCACTAATCGGGTTTGGTTTATGCTGGGCATTGCTCATTCCATAATGTTGAGTCTTGGGCAAGGATTGTTATCTGCCTCAGCGTATAATCCTTTAGTATGGGTATGTGCAGATGGTGGTATAGATGAGTGAGGGTTGTGGTATGTCTTTGGTTATTAGAGGTTGTCCTCCAGTTTGGCCAGGTACTTTTGCCTCTTACAAACAGGAAATGATGAGTTTAGTAAAAGTCATTGTGTTATTCACTAGCTAGCTTCTCCATTTTGCTACACAAAGTCTTTTCTCTTTGCTTTTCCCTTTCTCTTTCTTTGCTTTTTCTCTTCTTTTTCCTCACTTTTACATTTTATTTAACATTATGTTCCAGCTTCAGTTGGTTTTCTGTTGATGGTGTAAACATGCTGTGAGCAGTAGTGGTTGTTCTGTGGCACAGAATGTAGGAATTAGTCGATAAGTTACAGCAAAGAATATAATACAGAGACTGAGTTGCCATTAAAATGAGTTTAATGGGGAAAATAGGTCACTATGGGATGCATCAAGTTTTAAGGGTGCTGCTGCATGTACAGATAGGGTAACATAAAGATGTATTGGATGATATGTGCCTGGGCACCTCTTTAAATAGAGCCTTGACAGCTTATAGGGGCAAATGGTCCCAATGGAAGTGAGTTCAGTAATGAAAATATTGAAATGATCATGGATAAGTCAAATTAGTTATTTGGTAAAAAACTATTGAGGTAATTTAATAAAGCTTACATGGAGCTAATCTCCATGTAAGCATAGAGTCATAGCTCGAACATGGAGTTTGGAGGGTGTGCGATCCAGAAAACAAGGTTGAGGGTGTGCATGAACCTCCCAACACTGTTCAGCCATGCAAATGAGGTGAATTTGTGATCCAGCAAGCAGATAGGTATCCATGTAGGAGCCGTTCCTGTATTAGAAATGTATGCGAGAACTTTCCGTGTACCGGACTGCAAAATAAAAAAACGGGGCTGTGACAACTAAATGTAAAGCATGTATTAGTTTCATTAGGCATGGCCATTGGCATATAAAACTGATGCAAAATATTAAAAATCAAAAGTTTTTTTTTTTTTTGGCGTATATGCCGTGATGCCAAGAGACGTTTAACTTCCCTTAGCTTCGCTTAGTGCCGCTTATTTCCACTTAAACCCATGCTATTTCCAAAAAAAAGAAAAGAAAAGAGGGGTGATAGGAAAGTGGTGAAATGGGGGCAAGCAGGGGGAAAACCATTATGAAAGGCAGCTAGGGATGTGCAGGACAGGTGTAGGAAAGGACCATAGCTCTCCATTTCTTCAGCAGCAACAGTTGTGAATGATGTGGGCAATTTGCAATTTAGATCCTCAAACCCCACAGGGAGGGGTGTTGGTGACACACATCGGTTGAGTAATTCAAGGGTAAATTGATCGACATCAGTGTACATGGGGGCAAAATGAAGAGCTATGTATGGGACATTAATATTTTTGGGGGGGCAGATGCCCTTTTTTTTTTTTTTTTTTTTTAGGTGAGAGTGGGATGTTGGGAATAGGTTGTAGGTATGTTTGGGGAGGTAAGTTGTATAGGAGAGGTTGCTTTTGCAGACAGACAAGACAGAAGACAGGGGTGGTGTATGACACATGAGAGGGGTAAACACCTTGGACAGGGAGGGTGGTTGGAAATCGGAGGCCCGTGTGTCCCCAGATGGAAACCGTGGGACTGAGGTCCCCACCCATCAGCAGTAAACACCTTTGGGGCTGTGAAGGGGCAATACTGGTTAGTCATGAACAACACATTTCAAAATTAGTTATAACAGCATGCATGTGTGTTCCAATTAACCCAGAACAATATAATTGAAACAACTGCATAGCAAACAGAACACATGCATAAAATGGAATAAAAGTCAGTATTGTAACATCATGCCAGTTACATTTATGGCAACAGGATACCAACAATGTTTTTTGAACAAGATATGTTAGTATGCAACCAATTAAATATATGCGCAATAACAGAACACAAGTCCCAACATTAGGTTTTCAGAACAACATACCCATAGTAATAATTACTGATGCAGATAAAGGGTGGTGGTGAGAGACAAAAAGTCCATTAACAACTGTTTATGCTTCTGTTTTCCACAATAGTACTGCTCAGTTCTCTACAGGTCTTCCCTCACTTTACATCTACTTGTGGCCTATAGCTTCTGTAGCTCATACATACCTGTTAAACTGTCGACCTGAAATGGTATGGGGCAAACTATGACAACTCTAGGTACATGAGTAGAGGGGACTCGTACATGACAGGATTGCATATATGACTAACAAGGTGTACCCTGCACTGATGGTGTGTGAGTGTGCTAATGGCATACTTGTACTGAATTTATATGTGTGCACAAGGTTATTAGCAACAGTGCTCACAAGCCATTACAGTGTGACACTTGAGAGAAATGTCTTGGAAAGAGTGCATGGTCTATATACCTATCCTGCTGTCCTTTGTAGGCATGGGGTTGAACACTAGAACATTTGTACATAGTTTATTACTATACCCTTTATACAGCTAATACAAACATTTCTTTATGTGTAAGCCCTGTGAATATATCTGTTAACACTGCCTGACTGTTTCTACAAATACTCAGGATTACGTGTGTGTAGCTAGAAATACATCTTCGTACCAGTCCCGGAATTCAAACCATGGTCTGTATGTGCAAAACTTAACAACATATATTTATTTCTTATCACACTGAGCTACCAGAGCACTGTTGTCTGATGCCTGACTCATTTGTGCATAAAACTCACTTGGTTGCACAGTCTAACCTTGTAATCTAAGTGAAGTCACAGAAGACTGAAGTGACAGTTGAACAGACATGCCTGAGATTCATGCATGATAGATAGTCAACTGTGTATTAATACTTTGAATACAGCTGTACACATTTAACCCCTAGTGGATGTGAATATGTGTGATCTGTACAGACCATGGCAGGGTCCTGGGTTGTATACCCGACCCATATATATTTGCACATCATACATTTGCAGAGTCCACCTAATACAGTCTCATACCTGCCTGCATCAGCTTACCTACATTCAAGAATACATGCAGCTGAAATGCAAAGCTTAACACAAGACAATGTTGCAGGGAACACAGTCTAATACATTACACATTACTATTCAAGGTTCAGATCTTAGTGCAGAACATATATCAATTTTCCTTGTATCTTATCTTACAGCTCCACATCTACACTTTGGCATAACAGCTGCTTAGCAAACAAACCTCAGTGACTTCATGCTCTCATAGCCATATTTGCTGTGTAGCAGCTGTACACTTGTATTTCTTCAACAACATACCAGATTAAACACAACAGTTTTTTTGGAATAAGCTTTATTGTGGGTAACACAGCACCATGCTTTATTACAGTCTAACTTCTATATTCAGTTGTATTGCATATACTGTAGATGAAAATTGTATGTCAGTGACTACTTTCACAGTAGCAAGCACAGTATGGCTTATTAACAGATGCATTCCTACACAGTATTAATAAAGAATTGGCTTCCTTTCATCAATACTAGCTTGTTTGCTGCCTTCATCTGTATTACCCAGTACCTGTCATTACTCATTTATATGAATGTTGGTCTAACAGCACATTTATTCAGTACACTCAGAACACACTATACTTAAT
>NC_056726.1:280015871-280040871 GCF_019279795.1 Protopterus annectens | reverse complement strand
CTTATATAGGCCCTAGGGCCAATAGCCTAGTACCTACCTATGAACCTATGAACATATATACACACATATATATATATATATATATATATATATATATATATATATATATATATATATATATATATATATATATATATATATATATATATATGTGTGTGTGTATGGGAAATCATTTGAGAACAACTAAGTCATATTTCTTTTTGCTGGGAAGGATGAAGGCAGGTTGTTGGAGAGGAAGAAAAGGGAACAAATGCAGCTGTTAGCTACCTACATTAAGGATCAAAATTGTAAGGAAGGCAAGCTGGATGAAGTGCATAAAGCTGCCATGCTAAAATAAATAGGCAATATTAGAAGACTGAATTATAGGTGTCTCCACCGAGGCAAATGCGAAGCTTAAAAGAAGGAGTAGTAGGGAAACATAGATGTATAAAGACTACAGTAATATAGCTACAAAGATATGAAATTGTGGCATTAAAATAATCGGGGACTAAAAGAGAGCTGTACATTTTCAGCTTCACTAGTGTGGGTAATAGGAATATAGTTATTCATTACATTTGAGGTATTTTTCTCCAGTTCAGCTATTAAAAGGATCTTGGGAGAAATCTGTTTATTAGTGGGTATTGCTGAGTAGTTCTGTTGTTTCATGCTGTATGTACTAAATTGTGTAGATTTTGCAGACAAAAAAAATTGTGCTTTATGGTACTTTTCAGTTTTAAAAAATAAAAAGCTAAAAGGCAAAACATTATAGTATCAAAACAAAAAATGTATGCCAATAAAACAGCAGTTCAATGTTTTTGTTGTTATTTTCTAAAGGTGATGCATCCATATTCCATGTTGATTAAACTTGTGAACTCTATTCTTAAAGTAATGTTTGGTGAAACTGCCTATTGATTTTATTTTAAAAGAAGTTTTATAAGGAGCTGCATTGTGGTGTGCTTATCTCTCTCTCTCTACACACACACACACACACACACACATATATAAATATATATATATATATATATATATATATATATATATATATATATATATATATATGTGTGTGTGTGTGTGTATGTATATATATATATATATATATATATATATATATATATATATATACACACACACACACACACACACACACACACACACACACACACACACACACACACACACACACACACACACATAAATCAAAGATTTCAGAGCACAAACCAATCACTGTGCAATGACCAAACCAACATACAGTCCAAAAGTAGGGTCCAGCACAGATAATAACATCCAGTATAAACAAATAACTGGCTTAAAATGAAAAAACAAGCCAAACAATCCAATATGTTACGAAACTTTTATAGCCATAAATATGACAATCTTCTCTCTTCACTCCACAGTAAATCATCTGATATTACCAAGCATTCAATTCTTGATAGGAAAAAGTGATTATGAATTATCAGTCTAGGGGCTTTATATAAGCCAGGTTTAAATGAATATTGGTAGATAGTTACTATGGTATTATCATATTTTGAGGTATTTTGTAAATACAGTACTATTAAAATATAGTGCTGATGCATTAGTCATATATGGTTAAACCATATAATATGAAAGTAACATCTATAAGTCTATACTTAAATGCTTGGTATTTGCAAGTCTTTATGAGTGTTTACCGCTTTAAGACTGTGACTGTATTTAAGGGAGATTTTTTTGTGTGATCATATCATACAGAGGACACCAGGGGGTGAAACTGGTTTGTGTTAGTGTTATTCCTTGTTTGTAATTGTGACCCACTGTGGAGTGAAGAGTGAAAATTGCCATATTCGTGGCTATATAAAAGTTTTGTAACATCTGTTGGATTGTTTGGCTTGTTTTTTCATTTTAAGCCAGTTATTTTGTGTACTGGATGTTATTATCTCTGCTGGGCCCTACTTTTGGACTGTATTTTGGTTTGGTCCGTGCACAGTGTTTGGTTCATAGGTTCATAAGTAGGCACTAGGCTATCTGCCTGAGGGCATTTATAAGCATAGCCAGAGTGTGTCAGCTTTCGCCGCCCCATTGATTAATTAACTGAGCCTCTGTCAAGAAGAGCCAATGACGTGATCCCAGGGGTGTATTTTTTGTAACCCATCCACTCATCAAGGTTTCTCTTGAAGAGTGTTAGTGAGGGGCTCTGCCTAATGTAGTTAGGAATTTTGTTCCAAAGCATGGGGAGTCTCTGTGACAGGAATCTATCCCTCCAGCATGTTCTATTTATTGTTGTGGTGAGGTTCAGCTCACTAGAGTGAGTGGCTCGCAGTGACTTGGATTTCTTTAGGTGGAGCATGTCCATCAATTCTAAGTTGGACATGGCTTTGTAAGTCAGGCAGAGATCACCTCTGAGTAAGCGATATGCAACTGAGTACAGCTGGAGTTTTTCCAGTCGTGCTGCATAGGACATATATTTGAGGCCAGTAATCCTCTTGGTGAGGTACTTTTGTGGTGTTTCCAGCTGTTGGAAGTGTCTTGTGAGGTACATCCCAAATGGGGCATTGTACTCTATGATGGGTCTGATGAGTGACGAGTAGAGGGGCACTATAACTTCTTTATTTTTAGATGTGAACCCTTTAGTAAATAGATGGCCTACATAGAAGGATTTCCTAACTACTTTGGCAATATGATTGTCAAAGGAGAGATTACTATCTACCTGGGTCCCCAGATCTCTTATTACCTCTTCTGTATTAAGGGGCTGCCACCTATGTGGTAATTCATGGGTGTTTTGTTTTTCCCAAATGGGATGACTATGCATTTTTTGGCATTTAGTTTGAGACCATGACTTTGACACCAGGTGTCCGACTAGGTAAGGCCCTTTTGGAGAATGTCCATGTCAGCTGGAGAGTCAATTATGGCTCCCAGTTTGCAGTCATCGGTGAACTTGGTTAGCCATAGTCCTCCTGTGTTTGCCTGTACTTCTGAGAAGTATATGCTGAACAGTAGGGTCCCAGGACCAAGCCTTGTGGGACGCCACTTGTGACTTGTTTAGAGTCAGACCTGGAGCCTGCTATTCTTATTGTGTGAGTTCTGTCTGTAAGCCACTTGGCAACCCATCTCAAGATGTACGGGTTTATGTTCAGGCTGGTGAGTTTTTCTATAATTCCCAAGTGGGGAATGGTGTCAAAAGCCTTGGCGAGGTCAAGGTAGGCTGTGTGAACTACCTTCCTCTCATCTATGGCCTTGGTGACTGTCTTGAAGAAGTCAACCAGGTTTAGTAGGCATGATCTGCCCTTAACAAAGTCGGACTGGGTCGGGTCAAGTGTTTGGAGGTTCCCAATGTCTTTGTTAATGAGTTCCATGATGATGATGTCCATAGCCTTGCAGACCAGGCTAGTCAGGCTTATGCAGTGATAGTTACCAGGGTCAGTTGTGGCCCCTCCTTTGTGGAGTGGAATAACCGTTGCTGTGCACCATTCTATGGGCATGTAGCCTGTGGAGAGGCTGAGGTTGAACAGTGTGATTAGGTGTGGGGTTAATTCATTCTGTAGTTTGTGCAAGACGCAGCCTGGGACACCATCTGGCCCCATTGGTCCTGTGCTTTTGGCTTTTGAAAGGGCTGTTTTCACCTGTGCATCTGTGATTTCTGGGACACTACACTTTACTGGTATTGTTGTGGGCCCTTTTTGGGGTGAGAGGGGGGTGAAGTTTGCACTGAATCTATCTGCCAGGATGTTGGCAATATCAGTGGGTTCAGTATATTTTGTGCTATTTTGCACTAGCTCAGAGCATATCTGCGAGTTGCCACTTAGATTTTTGACATAGCTAAAGAAAGCTTTGTGGTTATCTTTTGAATCCTTGGCTATTTTCTTTCGAAGTTAACCTTGGAGGATTTTATGAGGGACCTTAGTTTCTTACGGATAGTGATCAGGGCTGTCTTTCCTTTCTGAGATTTGCTTTTTTTTCTAAACTAGTTTCCTCCTTCTATTGTATAGCCTGTTTATGGCAGGGGTCCACCAGACTGGTTTTCTTCTCTTAGGGGAGTGAGTCTTGGTTTTGCTAGGGATGGCATGATCTATGCATCCTTGTAGGTGCTCATAGAGTGCATTTGTAAAGGTTCCTGCATCTTGGACACTGTTATCCTTTAGCGTGGGAGCTGTGAAACTTACCACCTCTGTCTTAAGTAAGGTGAAGTTGGCTATAGAAAAGTTTTTCACTGTAGTTTCCATGGTTGGAGGTGGTGGTGTGGTGTTGACATCCAGAGTGATTAGTTTATGGTCTGATCTAACCAGTGAAGGGTTGACCTCCAGTGTGGAACACCTGTCGCCCATGTTGGTGATGACCAGGTCCAATATGTTTTCACCTCTGGTAGGGAGTTTACCAGCTGATCCAGGGCATTTGAGTTGATAAATTCCAGGAAGCGCTGGACCTGGGAGTTTGTACTTGAGTAGCTTTCCCAGTTAAAGGTAGGGTAATTGAAATTACCCAATATCAGGGTGTTCGGTAGGACCTTCATGTTTTCCAGTATCTCCAGAAAGGCGGAGTGGTGGCCCTGGGTCATGGAGAGTTATCTGTAGCAGGCCACAATTTGCATTGCAGATTTGCCTGATGTTAGTTGAACATGAATGATCTCGGAGGTATCATGCTGCACTACTAACCTGCAGGTGTAGGTATCCTTGATGAATATGGATACACCCCCTCCTTTTGTTTTTCGGTCCATGTTCTGTGGCTGAAATGTGTGGTATGAGTTGCAGCCCAGTAGTGCTGGCATGCTCTGTGGAGCCTTGAACCAGGTTTCAGTTACTGCACAAATGTTGATGTTCTCCATACTGAGGAGTGCTTCAAGTGCAAGCATTTGGAGATTTAAACTCCTAGCGTTGAGTAGCATAACCCTCATTTTTTTATTTGTGCTGTTTACAGAGGTAGGTTTGACTTTTGAGCCCTGCCTAAAAAAGGTACTATGGGGGCAGCAAGAGCCTTGGCCAGTATTTGAAAGCCTAGGGGTGACAGGTGCAAGCCATCTCTTGTGAAGCAATGAGGCTTGTTGAGCATGTCGTCCTAGGCTGACAGACACTGGATCCCTTTGAATGACACCAGAAGCTTAGCCAATTGTTGAAATTTATCATTTTTCTTTATACTGCAGTATCATTCTTGGTGAGGGCAGGATGCTACTCAGGGTCAGGGTCATACTCTTCCAGGGTCATACTCTTCCATGTCTCTTTTCATGTAGTCCAGGGAGTTACATCTCAGGTCATTCACACCAACATGAACAATGACCGAGTCATATTTGTACTTGTTCTGGAGTGACCTGAGTGCTTGTGTTATGTGGCATTCTAGCTCCCAACAGGCAGCTAACAGTAACTTTCTCCTTGTCCAGTCTAATGAGTGGGACATCAGTGTGCCTGACTATAGAGTCACCTATTACTAGTGTGTTAGGCATGTTATTTTGCCTTAAGGGCTGTGATTGTGCAGCACACTGATTTTGTGTTTTATGTGTTGTCTGGTTTGTGACGGGAGGTGCAGGTTTTTTTGGGTGTCTGCTTTGGAGGTCTGTGATGCTTTTGCAGGTTTTTATTTAGAGCCTCCATGTATGATTTTGTGTATTTATGTGTATATTTTGCCAGTGTTGGTTTAGTATGCTTATGTGAGGCTGGAGGTGTGGTGCAAATGTTAACCTTCTCTTCATGAATGCCTGTTCCAGTCTTGAGTGGAGAGAGCTTAGCCTCCATTTTAGTTGTATAATTGCATCTCTCGCATATGTTAATGTTTTGTGGTAGGAGGAGTGGGTTGTCTGTGTACATGTGCCAGTTGTAACATTGCCTCAGAATAACCAGGTTCACCAGCTGGAATGGAGAGTATACCTGAAATTGCCCTTTGGTCATGCCTGAATAGTAGGTTGAGCTGCTTAGTCACTTGGTTGGTGAGGGGTGAATAATGAGCCTTGCCCTGCTGGGCAATCAAGTGTCAGGGTATATTAATGCTTGCTATTAGGTCTGAGGAAGTACTGGACTGTAGGATGCTTTTTAAGTGCTTAGGTTGAGAGTTAGACTACTTTCAAGGGAAAAACTGAAGAGGAGACTTGGTGAAGCCGGGATAAATTTAGCCCTAGCTAACCGGCGCTGCCCAGATATGCAAAACTGTGCAAACGCAGTTTTTACAGCAGGGAAATGAAAGAGATGGAAATTAGCCCAAAATGGCCTGTAAACTATTAATGTCTGAGCTGGAACCACTTCTCCAGTGACAGATGGCTGCTCAAAGCTCCCTCTCTCACAGGTGAACAGAGAAACCTCCCTCTATCCAAGTAAGGTATGGGCAACTCAGAAAATTGTAACACAGCCCTGAATTCAGCACTAGCCTGAAAACTGGACTATACTAGATTGGAAAGGTGGGAAACAAGGACATTTTTTTTTAAAAGATAAGCAAAATAGTAAAAAATACACTTAAAACAGCTTTAAACAACTACAATCAGTAAAAAATACACTTTAAACAGCTTTAGATGACTACAAACAATCAGAAAAGGCTTTTAAACAAATTACCCAATTGACCAGTAAAAAAATCTCAAAACTGAGCCCTGTTCCTATAGTCTTCAATCAGACATGTTCTAAGTGCGCACTCCTGCCACTGGGGTGCAGGGGGAACCTACTCCAAAAAAGAAGGCCTGGATTAGTGCTCAAGGTATACAAACAAAGCTTGATTCAGCAGGCCTGGATCTAGTCTATGCTACAGCAAACAAGGTACACCAATTTCAGTAAGAAACAGTTCAAATATGCAGGCACTATAAGCCTTTAACCAGAAATTCCCAGCTCAGAAAGGCACAGTCCAGCCTCTCCTCCCACAAGAGTGCAGACAATGAACCTTCTTAATGTGAAATAACTGACCTGAAGCCCAAGTGCTTAAACCAGAACTAATACACTTTTAGAATAACAGACAGTGAGCCTTCAATCAGCAGTTCCCAACTTAGAAGGATGTAAGTTACCTGTCCTGCCACAACAGTGCAGACCACAAACCTTCTTAATGTAAAACAACTGGTCTGAAGCCCAAGTGCTTAAACCAAAAGGCTTAGAATGATAGTTACAGCAAGCAGTAATAAATACAATTGAGTACTTTTAAGATGACGCAAAAGCAAAATAAAGTAGGAAGAAACACAAATACAGTAAAAGCAGATGCACTGAAATCTTTGATTCATGTTTAAACATGGTCAAGTGCTGAGCCAGGAGTGTTTATTCCTGAGGATTATCCTAATGAGTGAAATTTTGGAAGAAATAACGAGCAATCTCCACATATTGCTACAGGTGGGGACTTGCAAGCATTTATTGGTAAATTATCGTTGGATAAGGATGACATTTCTTGGTTTGAAAGCTGTAATGTCTTGGGAAAAGCAGAAGCAACATTAGAGGTGAGTTGTACCTCTGAAATAGAACATCATTTTAAAAACTTGACAGTATTCATTAAGAAATATAGGTCTTCTATGTGGCAAACTACTTAAAGCCTACTTGGGTGGTCGGATAGCACCACATGGCCTACAGGTTTATGTTTATGTTTACACTCCAAGGATGTGTTTTGGCACAAGTACTGTCATGTCGACATTTTGGCATTGTTGCTTTGTCAGTCAACATTAGGTATCTTTGACCTTTACTACTGTTTTTATATATATGTATGAGTATGTACTGCGTGATGTAGCACAATGACTGCAGCACAGAGGATTAAAAAACTAGACATGCACTCAACATATTGCATATTATCATGCATGATTCACACACTGCATATTCAGTCAAAACACACACACACACGCACACACACACACACACACACACACACACACACACACACACACACACACACACACACTCACTCAACACCAGATTAAATAAAGTTACAAACATACTGCAGAATACACACTCACTCAACACCAGATTAAATAAAGATACAAACATACTGCAGAATACACACCAACGCATACTTCTCAAAGCTTTTTTCCAATGTGGGCAAGCCTTCTTGCACTCCACATTTGGGGGGATGCATACTCCTATAACTTTATATATACTAACTCCAAGATGATACAGCAATGGGAAAAAAGGGACCGTGCCTATAGGACCTTGAATTTTTGATCTTGCAAAATACAGAAGCCAGCACATTTCAATATACTATACATAATTTTCAGAGTCTTGCTTTTATCAGATTGTTACATAGATGTACATGTTTCATCAGCTATGAATATTATTTATACAACTAAATCCACACCCACACAACCCCCCCACCCACACAAACCCAAGCACAGGTATGAGATCTTTTAAGATGATTGCAGACAAAAAGATTGGATTATAATAAAAACTGTTTGCTAAAGCTCACCTGTAGTAACAGGAATAATGTTTTGGATCACACTTATGTTTCTTAGGCTTAATTTACATAATCTGAATGGCTGCAAACCTAAAGCTGTTAAATAAAGTTAAGGTTGAATTGGGAGAATACATTGCCACATAGGGTCAGAAATCTAGACTGCATTTTGCATGCTTGTATTTCTTTCTTATTTTGATATTCATTTAGTGTGTGTTTGTGTGTGTGTGTGTGTGTGTGTGTGTGTGTGTGTGTGTGTGTGTGTGTGTGTGTGTGTGTGTGTGTGTATCTATATTTATATCTATATCTATATACCTAATTCTATTTCTAGAGCTGTATTGATATATCTTTCTATATATGGTTCGGCCTTACAAACTTGAAAACTGAAATGCACGAAGCTTACAAGATCAAGCCCAAATGCTCAAATCTTGTAACCTTGAACTGGCAAAATGAAACAGAACAGTGTTTTGTTTTCACAGAAACTCAACTGTGTGGAATCACCAGACAGTGAGTATCAGGGTATTGATCCTTTCCCCACTGTGGTGAGTTCTCACAGTTGGAAATACAAGTAGCAGGGCACAGCTGTCAATACGGGCATGCTGGAGGGCTTGCCCCCCCCCCCACACCAAAACAGGTGCATTGTGTGTTTTGTGTTTTTTTCAAGCTTAAATTTGAGCATTTGGGTCCGATGTTGTAAGTTTTATATTTCTGAGCTTTTGAGTTTCTAAACGGCACCCCTAAATTCTTAGAATAAAACAAGACCCAAAATTGTATGAGCACGTTCTGAGTCTAGTCAACAACCTCAATCAGTTGGCTATGCATAAAACATTTAATTTATCTAGAGTCTAAAGGATACCTCTACTTCATTGTTTTGATATTCATCTAGTGTGTGTGTGTGTGTGTGTGTGTGTGTGTGTGTGTGTGTGTGTTTATGTACATACTATACATATATGTATATATATATATATATATATATATATATATATATAGACATACGCACACACATACACACACACACACACACACACACACACACACACACACACACACACACACACACACACACACACACACACAAAATACTGTATGTATGTATTGTTGTAGTATAGCATGTATAATTAGCTCAACGGTTTACTCCTTTAAGCATCCAAAAAACTTAAAACTTGGATGCCATATTGCAGCAGCATGTGACACCCCTTCTTCTGAGCCAGTAATCAAGGAGCTTCCATCATCACCACTGACAATGGTGAAGGAAGTTCATATGGAAGAAAAATAGATACACATAGTATTTCCAGATGCAGCTATCTGCACCAAGCACAATTTCTCTTAAGAGAACACAGGGAATACACTCAGTCCTGAAGCTGGGTTCTCATCTCTCTATCCAGGACCCAAATAAGACTCCCCACTGACACAGCTCTAAAGTTGAGTCTTCAGCTGTGTACTCCAAGCTATGTCCTCCTCTACTCTCGCTGTGAAACCAGTGCTCTGCGTCCCTGCTCAAAGTAGCTGACACACACATTATTTGAGGTTTGATTTTCACACACACACACACACACACACACACACACACACACACACACACACACACACACACACACACACACACACACACACACAGATCCACCTCTAGGATAGGCCAGCACAGATTTATCAACTATGCCCCTCTGCCCAGACTATAAAGTAGATACTGCCACCAGAACACCCCAAAGCTAGTTACTCCAAGTCTCTTACCAAGATGTTCAATTATACTTAGTAAAATTAACACTTACACATATGGTAGTATTTTTGCCAAACCCAAGGCTTTCAGGAGTGGCCACAGTGTCACCAAATAAATATAAGTGCACTCAAAGGTTAAAATATTCCTAAAAGACCAGCCACCATGAAAAGTTTAAATATATTTAATAATAAATAATAAAGATAAGCTGAAAATACTGAACATATATTTACAACAAACACCAGAGTTTCAAACACAGGAAATATTAAAAATAACAAAGATTCAAATCAATCGAAAACAACTGTACATATTTTGTAAATACAATGCAATGACACAGTGTATTCTAAAACTGAGGATATTATTGATATTTTCGAAAAAATCTATACCAAGGTTTATGAGGGTCAAATTGATAGGTCTATACATAAACAGAATAAAAGATTCTTGCAAAAAATTAATTTTCCAAAATTAGAAGAGAGTCTGCAAGGTGATCTGATTAAACCTATATCTTCAGAGGAAATAGTATATGTAATTCAACATATGAAAGTACATAAGTCACCAGGTCCTGATGGTTTGACAGTCGAATTTTATAAAGAGTTTGCTGATAGTTTTGGTAAAATATTGTCTCATGTATTTAACTACATAATCAGGAATAAATTTAGTGACCCCCACACAACTTCAAATCATACACATACTCACACAAAGACATACTCGGAGGCTCTGATCAAAAATTTACCAAAACAGCAGAGGCCACCAAAGCAGACACCCAAACAACTACCACCTCACGACCCAACACATGCAACACATAGACCACACAGTCAGAGTGTCAAACAGTCACAGCCCTTAAGGCCAAACAAAATGCCAGACACACTTGTCATTGGTGATTCCATAGTCAGACACACTGACGTCCCGCTCACCAGACTGAGTAAGGAGAAGGTCACAGTAAGCTGCCTGTCGGGCGCTAGAATCCGCCACATAACGCAAGCACTCAGGTCTCTCAACAGCAGGTACAAGTACGACTCAGTCATTGTCCACGCTGGTGTCAACGACCTGAGACTTACCTCCTTGGACTACATGAAAAGGGACATCGAGGAGCTCTCTGATTATGTAGCCCAGGCAGGTATGACCCTGACCTTGAGCAGTATCCTACCTTCACCTAGAATGATGCCACAATACAGTGATAAGATGATCAGCTTTAATAATTGGCTTAAATTCTGGTGTCATTCAAAGGGGATCCAATGTCTGTCTGCCTGGGATGACATGCTGGATAAGCCACGCTGCTTCACAAGGGACGGCTTGCACCTGTCACACCTGGGCTTCCGGATATTGGCAAAGGCTCTTGCCACCCCCATAGTGCCTTTTTTAGGCAAGGCTCAAATTCTAAACGTACCACCCTAGAACACCAAAAAGGAAAAAAACTAAGGGTAATGCTGCTCAATGCCAGAAGTCTCACTCTCAAGATGCACGCACTCGAGGCCCTTCTCAATATGGAGAACATCGATGTCTGTGCTGTGACAGAAACCTGGTTCAAGGCTCCTGAGAGCACCCCAGCACTAACAGGTTTCACCTCATATCATGCGTTCCGGCCCCAAAATCCGGACAACACCAAGAAAGGAGGGGGGGTGTCCATATTCATAAAGGACACCCACACCTCAAGTTTGGTGGCAATGCACGATGCATCGGAGACCATCCAGGTGCAATTAACCATAGGCAAGACTGCTCTGCAATTTGTAGCATGTTACAGGCCACCCTCTCAAACTCAGGAACCTCACATGGCCTTCCTTAAAACATTGGAGAGCATAAATGTATCTCCAAACACCATCATACTAGGTGACTTCAACTACCCTAATATAGACTGGGAACACTACTCAAGCCCGAACACTCTAACCCAAAGATTCCTGGAGTTCATAAACTCAAATGCCATGGAACAACTAGTCACCATCCCCACAAGAGGAGAAAACATACTTGATCTCATCATCACGAACATGGGATCAAAATGTTCAACACCGGAAGTATACCCCTCACTGGTGAGATCAGATCATAAACTAATCTCGCTGGAGGCCCTCATCCCGTCCCCACCTGAAACAAAAAAGACCACAGTGAAAAACTTCTCAAAAGCTGATTTCACACTTCCAAAAACTAGTGTGGTCTCCTTTAAGGCCCCTGAGCCAGTGGTAAACATTACTCAAACCGCTGAATCACTTACAAATGCCTTCTACCAGCACCTACAGGACTGCATGGATCAGGCAATCCCAAACAAAACTAAGACTCTCTGTACCAAAGGCAAGCATCCAGTCTGGTGGACCCCAGCCATAAACAAGCTCTACAACAAAAGGAGGAAGCTACTACAAGATAGAGCAAAATCCTTGAAAGGTAAGACACCTTTGATCATTATAAGTAAAAAACTTAAGAGCTCTCATAAAATCATCCAAGGCAAATTTTGAGAGAAAATCGCCAAGGACTCTAAAGACAATCATAAGGCCTTCTTTAGCTATGTTAGAAACCTAGGAGGAAACTCCCAGATATGCTCAGAATTAGTTCAAAATGATGTGAAAATTACTGAACCTACACACATTGCTAACATACTAGCTGACAGGTTCAGTGCAAACTTCTCCCCCACAAAAGGAGAGAGATATCTATTCCAGAGGATTGTAGCCCCCAAACATCTCCAACGCCCAGGTGAGAACTGCCCTCACTAAGGCAAAAACACAGCATCCATGGGACCGGATGGTGTCCCCGGCTGTGTGCTTCATGAACTCAACGAGGAATTAAACCCACAGTTAGGACAGCTGTTTAATCTTAGCCTCACCTCAGGATACGCACCCAAGGAGTGGCGACGGCGACTGTGGTCCCACTTCATAAGGGCGGTGCCTCCACAGACCCTGGAAATTACCACCCCATTAGCTTGACAAGCCTTATCTGCAAAGCCATGGAGAGGATCATAATGGAACTCATAAATAAAGACATAGGGAACTTGCAGACTTTGGATCCAACCCAGTTTGGCTTTGTCAAAGGCAGATCCTGCCTCTTAAACTTTGTTGACTTTTTCGAGACAGTCACCAAGGCCATTGATGAGGGAAAGGCAGTCCATACAGCCTACCTCGACCTGGCAAAGGCCTTCACACAATACCCCACTCAGGTATCATCGAAAAACTCATCAGCTTGAATGTAAACCCATACATCACAAGATGGGTTGCAAACTGGCTAAGTGACAGAACCCACAGGGTCAGAGTTGCTGGAGCCATGTCAGACTCAAAGCCTGTCACAAGTGGTGTCCCACAGGGCTCAGTCCTGGGTCCACTCTTGTTCGGCATCTACTTTTCTGAAGTACAAGCAAACACAGGAGGGTTATGGCTGACAAAGTTTGCAGATGACTGCAAACTGGGCCATAGTCAAAACACATCTGACACAGATATCCTCCAGAAGGGCCTCACAGAAACGGATAACTGGTGCCAGAGCCATGGCCTGAAGTTAAACGACAAAAAATGCATAGTCATACCCTTCGGGAAAAACAAGGTTACCCCTAGCTACCATATAGGTGGCAATCCACTGAGCACAGAAAAAGTCATCAGGGATCTGGGGACCCAAGTTGACAGTAGCCTTCGTTTGACACTCATGTTGCTAAAGTAGTTAGGAAAACCTTCTATATCGCCCACCTGATCATGAAGGGATTCACATCTAGATCAAGGGAGGTCATCGTCCCCCTGTACTCATCACTCATTAGACCTATGATTGAGTACAATGCCCGTTCGAATGTATCTGACCAGACACCTGCTGCAGCTTGAAAGGCCCCAAAAGTTCCTCACCAAAAGGATAAAGGGTCTCAAAAATATGTCTTATGCTGCCTGACTGAAAGAACTCCAGCTCTATTCAGTCTCATACCGCTTGCTCAGAGGTGACCTGTGCCTGACATATAAGGCCATGTCAAACCCAGATTTGATGAATATGCGGCACCTCAAAATATCTAGATCCCTCAGAACCACAAGGGCGGGAGACTTAAACCTTGATACGGTTATAAATAGAATGTGCTGGAGGGACAGATTCATCACCCAGAGACTCCCTATGCTGTGGAACAAAATCCCGGTACATGTGAGGCAGAGCACCTCGCTGGCCTTGTTCAAGAGGAATCTTGACCAATGGATGGGAGATCGCAGATATACCCCAGGGATTACTTCAGTGTCACTGCTTGACAGAGGCACAGAAAAATGATAGGCATAGTTTTTATTCAAACTAAAGGGGTGGCGAAAGCCACATAACTATGGGCTAGGCTTATAAATGCCCTTGGGCAGATAGCCTAGTATGAACCTATGAACCTATGAACCTTAATGCGTCAAAAACAATCTTTATACATAAAGCTAATTCAGAACCCCAAAGCCCGGATAATTATAGACCAAAAGCATTAATAAATGTGGATATGAAAATTCTAACTACCATTATAGCATGTAGATTAAAAAAGATTATGATCCATTTAATTTCTAAGGAACAGGCTGGATTTATGGCAACTAGACAAACTAGTGATAACACACTTACGCTACATAATATGATGATGTATGCTAAACAAAACAACTCTAATATTTATGCCCTTATAACAGATGCTCAGAAAGCATTTGATAGAGTGGATATAAACTTTTTGTTTGATGTGTTGCCTTATTTCAATATGCCACAGGAATTTATTCAGATACTACAAATATTATATAGTAATCCGTATACTACGTTATATATTAATAAGTGTTATTCTAAAAGAATACAGATTAAAAATGGTACATGGCAGGGTTGCCCTTTGTCCCCCTTATTGTTTAACCTTTATTTAGAACCTCTATTTTTATATATTAAGCAAAATTTGTATCATAATGCACCAATACTTTCTAGGAATAAATTAGTAATGTCGGCATTTGCTGATGATCTTATTATTTATTGTACAACCCCAATTTCTGATAGTGAAAAGATATTAAATGTTATAAACAAATTTTTAGAAGTCTCTAATTACAAAATTAATTTGGAGAAAACTAGTATTTTCCCGTTAAGAACGCCTAAACCTTTTTCATTAATGTCCCTGGTGGGGAAGATATCATGTAAAGAAAATATCAAATATTTGGATATTAGCTTCTCTACGGATAATAAGAACTTTTATAGTAATAATATTAAACGAGTATGGGAACTAATAGTAGCTGATTGTGGCAGATGGAGGAATTTAAGACTACCGGTATTGGCAAAAGTATCAATAGTGAAAATGAATATATTACCACAAATGTTGTATATCTTTAGATCTGCTCAAGTATCAATTACAAAGACAGTTTTTAAACAAATTCATAAAGATCTAGCTAAATTTATTTGGGATCCAAAGAAAACTAGAATATCGTATGAGAAATTAATGACCCCGAAGAGTAGAGGAGGACTTGAGTTACCGAATTTTGAAGTATACTATTTAATTGTGAATGCCAACAGGTGTTTAAGAATTGCTAATTACGAGGTAATTAGTACAAAGTGGATACCAACTTGGGTGGTCTTGAATTACAAGCATATTTTAGATCGGAACATAAATCCTAAAGCTTTACCCTTTTTGGATAAAAGTAGTTTGATAAAGTATGGGATTATGGACCACTTAAAAACATATGTGTCATCTTTGCAAAATGTATTCCAATCAGTAGACTTGTTGCAATATATGATGGTTTTTCAGCCTTTCCATAGGAATCCCAATTTTAAACTAAATAATCAGTTGATTGATCTTAGTAAATTCCCATTAATAGTTAATTTGACTCTGATTGATGTTTTTAATAAATTTCATTTATCGGCTTTGCAAGTTAGACAGGAATTGAATCTTCTTAAGAGTTATGTGGTTGTCATGAGACAAATCAGAGAACTTGCTCTGAGTCATTTTGAAAACTTTAAACCGGTAGTCGGAATTGTGGATAAATGCTCTGAATTGTGGCAGGCTCTTCAACAGGAGGTCAAATTTATAACAACAACAAATAAATTAATTAAAGATTTAAAATTCCAGGATAAAATTCTGTTGTCAGGGTATTGGGCAAACAAAATGATAGTAGCAGATAATCAGGTAGTAAAAGCAATTGATTTAACAATAAAATCGGTCTCTTTTCAAAAGTTGATGTATACGCAGTTGATTATTTGGAATAATGCTTATTATACTCGTCTGAGGTTACATAAATTTAATCCTAGGAATTTTCCAACTTGTCCATATTGCACAAATCAAACGGCGGATCTTCTTCATATGTTCTGGAGCTGCAAGTGTATATATAAACTTTGGAACTCTCTTAGAACACAACTACAAAAGATGGGTTATCAAAGTTCAACGTTATCATGGGAATTTATGATTCTACATGTTCCTCCAAGAGAGCTCTATAGGTCACAAACTATAATATGTATGAATATTTTTTTGCTGATGAAGTTATATGTAGCTACAAATTGGTTAGAACCAGACAAGACATAATGGGATAATTTCAAGCTTGTGGCTATAAAGCATATATTAGCACATAAATTACTCCTGAAGCAAAGTAACAAAAATATTAATAATCCAAAAATATGGGAAAAGGTTTTTAACATTATATTAGCATAATACTGTTATTAGGAATATATTAAAGTTTGGACGTATATGTGGAGGAAACAATGTTTTGAAAACATGTATGATATGTACGGACGCAAAGTACTTCTACAAATGCTTCGGCTTTGTTTTTCTTCCTTGGTGTCTTTTTTTTCTTTTTTGGAATAATGACGATTTTTATATGGAAGCATTTCATGTAGATGTTGTATATAGTTTTGATAGTAATAGTAGTGAATTATGTGTGTGATTTTATTGTATTTCGAAAATGTATATCAATAAAAATTTATTATAGAAAAAAAAATAACAAAGATTCACACAGATACAGAAAAACAATACTTAACTAGTCTCGCTATATTTTCCTGACTGACTTAAAGATTACTGTTTCCTAATTACTTAATAAAGCAAGGCAAGATGAAGTGGGTGAGTGGTCTTGTCAGTTTCAAAACAGAGTGTCCCAAGACTTCTGTGTCATCTAGTATTAAAACATCATTACAGTGCTGTATTACAGAATGACATCACATACACCTGGTCACCTGACTTCTGGTTCCCACAGTACTCCCTTTACTAGAAACTGAGCCAGAATCTTGCACATATGTGTTATTATACAAACACATAGAGCTTTGCTAAGATGTGTTGTAGTATCTGGAAGCTATAAAACCATTTCAGAAACTTCCACCCTTCCAGGGTAGCAATTAGTTCACCTCTAAGGGCAATACTGGAGGATTTATAGTCCTGGTTTTCACAGACATTTTGTCTCTGGCTGCAATCAAAACTGTAAGATACAATTGTTATGGCCTAAACCAAGTAATTTAATTTCAGACTATTTTTCAAAGTTACCTGGACTGACCTCTTATCTTCTAGTATCTTCTGTTACAATATATTAATTTCAATAGTTACAATACAGTCTGATATACATGTGCATTTCTTTTCTGTCCAGCAGGACCTACTGTTTGTGCATTTTTAACACAAGCAGCTTTACAAATACATTTTCAACACAGACACCTGTACAAAGTTTGATATACAACTGACATAATTCTTTATAAAACTCCAGCTAGATATGCTGGCATATGTTACTCATCCACTGCCCTACTTCTCCTGGCATAGCTGGCAATACCTTACATCATCGCATAACACATGAAGTTTTATTTTCTTTTACAAATTAAATTAAGTACTTCATCTGGCTAACATAAAAGCAAATTTTTAGCAACAACACAGCCAAAATGAAAGCTAACAAACATTTTTGCTTAATTGTTTAGACAAAGAACAAAAGAGAGTTGCTAATTCCATCCCCAGCCTTTACCTGTTCACATGACTCTTGTAATGAAATCATAAATAGTACATTATTTTGTAGGTAATCCACAAGTATTATTGGGACTCTGTGACCAGTAATAAATCCTATCTGACTCATTACATTCGACTGACACCTCCAAGTACATCTGCAGTTAACTCCTACAGATGCCTACAGGCATCAAATATTGCTTGTTCATATTTGCATCAATATTTCCAAAACAATGCTATGTACAAAAGTTTTAAAATATTTTATCATAAAGCTTGCACAATAGCAAACTCAACTACATTAATATTTGACTTCTGTCTAGTACAGAAAAATAGATATTAACTATTGTTTTTATGATGTTAATTTATATAGATAAAATGTTCACATTTTTCTAAATATCTCAACAACCAAGTAACACAGGCAGAACTCCTTAGCCTCACAAGAAAGCTCTCTCATCTAGAGGAATAAAATGCTTCTGACAGTTTGTGTGTAACTTGAGTGGTTTCTGAGATACTGTAAGTTGCTTACAAAATATTATAAATGTAATAGTTACTCCTCCAGATTTACAAAGCTCTTTATAGCATGCAGGATTAGTTTAAGAGCTATTTTCGACAATATGGCCGATGTGCGAACCAGGAATGAGCTCCCAGGACGTGCACGTGAGCTCTTATGCTAATCCTGCATGGACCGAGCTTCTCTATGCCAATAACCCTCATTTACAGGTGAAAACCATGCAAATGAGGGTAATATGTGATCCAGAAAGCTGGCAGCTGTCCGTGCAGGATGAATGCAATGTGCCAAAATGTAGCTCCAAATAAAGGCTGCATATCATTGAGGAAGCATGCCAATGTCCAAATAGAAGGCCATTGGCATTGCAAACTGTAAAAAAAAAAATTAACAACTTTTAATTTTCTTTTCGCCGAGCTCACCTGCTTAAGCATAGGGCAGTGATGCGCAAATGGGATTGGGAGAAAATAATAAAATAAACCTAAAATAAGCATGCTAACTAAAATCAGTATTCTGCCATGCAAGTCAATGGCAGGGAGAAGACAACCTGGCCAGTGAGTAATGGTTGCTAAGGGGGAGGCTCAGTGTGGGACATGTAACTATGCATTAGCAGGCAATCCTATGCAAACGAGGGAAAGGTTAGTGAATCCCAGATTGTCCCAGGGTGTGAGGCAGGCCCCAACAGTGTAAGAGTATAAATAGCTGGGTACAAGACGAGGATATAGATGACATCATGGGGGTGTGTGTCAGGCATACTGTAACTGGATTGGAGACCTGTGGCTTGGGATTGCTCCTAGCTTAGCACAGCTAAGCTACGGGTGTGTCTAAACCTGCCTAGCACTCTTTACAAAGTATAAACGGGTGTGTGTGCCACGCACAGGGTTTTACAGGAAGAAAAAGGAAGTTAAACCAGGAAAAAGCAGCTCTGGGCACATTTGAGCACTCTGTTTGCGCGGCGCACACATGGGCCTAAACAGGGAGGCAATGGGAAGGGTAAACAGCAGTAGGAAGGTAATCAAGGAGAACTAGATGAGCTGCCATGTGAAATGTATCAGAATCAGCTAATCACACAGGAAGCAGACCAGCCCAGCCCAGAACACCACTATGAGCCAAGCAAACACCTACCCCCCTGTTTTTTCCACACTCTACACCACCAGTGTATACAAACGGGGAAATTTTAAAACCAAACCTACAAAATGAGAAGGTCTGCAGCAGGCAGCATAGAACAACATGTGCAAGAGGCTGAGGGTGGTGAGGATGTCAATGCTGCTGAACAACCCACAGTGAGGAGACAGGGAAGAGTGTACAGACTCAGGGTAACCTACCAGAGGCTACATGAGCTAGAGATAGTGGAGCACTATAGGGTGGAGAGAGACCTCCTACAGCAAATCATTGAGCTGTGCAGGCCACACCTGACACACCACACTGGTGAAGGTGAACCCATCCCAGTGGATACCAAGGTATGTGTAGGCCTAGGTATACTAGCCACAGGTACCTCCCAAACCACAACTGGGGATAACATGGGCATCTCACAGGCATCATCATCCAGAGTATTCCACCAGTTCCTGGATGCCATGTCAGCACATGCCAGTGAGCACGTATACTTCTTCAACACACATGAGTTGTTGACCAGCAATATGCGGCACTTCCACAAAATAGCTAACTACCCTGGGATAGTGGGTGCTATAGACTGCCTGCACATATGCATCAAAGCACCACCTGATGAGCAGGGTAGGGCCTACATCAACTGCAGGGGCATCCCATCCATCAACTGCCAGGTCGTATGTGATGCCCAGAGAATTATACTGAATGTGTGTTCTGGCTGCCCTGGAAGCTATGATGATTCACACATATGGCAACTGATGCAGCTGTACCACAGATTTGCAAATGTGGATATCCCCTACGATCACCTAGTGGGGGATGCTGGGTACCCACTGGAGCCATGGTGATGACACCTATCAGAAATGCACACACACCTGAACAACACCATAATGATGCACACGCACAGGCCAGACATACAATAGAGCATGTGTTTGGGATGATCAGGTCACAGTTCTGGTGTCTGGACACATCTGGTGGAGCCCTTTAGTATTCACCAGCTACATGTACCCAAATAGTATTGGTATGTGCTATACTGCACAATATGATCCTACGGAAACAGCTGCAGCAGGAACATCATGGGGCATGGCTACACAGCCCCCCACCAATGCCAAGGCCTGTCCAGGTACAGCGTGAATCGGAGGAGGAACAACCTGAGCCTGCCCCAGTAGACAGAAGGGGGCGTACCCAGTATGCCCTGGCCTTGGCAAAGAGGCAACGCATAGCATATGCACTGACACAGTAGGGCCCCAGGGAATGACACCTCTCCCTGACTCGCACAGACAGTAAAAGGAATGCCAAGCATGACACTACCTGTGCCCAACCATGTATAGGGAGTGTACTATGTGCATCCGACATAGGCAGCCCTCCAGCACCATCCTCAAGTCCGGCACACCCTCAGGGTAAGTCAATCAACCTACCAATTTCCAAATGGAATAGAATGTGTTTTTACCTATAGCTATGGTATGGATGTGAACATGCAAGGGAATTGGCTGGCCGGATTTCAAGGCAGCAGAGAGTAGACACCCACAGTGGCAGCCTGAGATCTGTAACACATACTGGAGTCACCATAGTAGCCAGTACTACACAGGGTGACAAAACCCACTGCAGGAAATGGCCTGAGTGACAGGGGTGTCCATAAGAGCCACACATACCAGTCAGGAAGGATCACATACCCAACAACAGTCTCAGCTAGCAGGACAGTTGAAGACAAACACAAACAAATGTTGTACTATGGCCTCCAAATGTGGCCTATGATTAACCCCTCCCGCAGGCCTTCACAGACAGACTGCAGCAGGCCAGGAAGTCAGATGTAAGTTGTGAAGGCTAGGAAGTCAGACACTAATATGTAGGTAAGCAAAGCTAGGATCTCTACTACACTGGTAATCCCTAGCCAGCAGGATAGGTAAGACTACAGACTGAAATGGAGTACCTGACATACCAGTACAGTCCCAGCAAATGTGTACAAGTGTCAGGTGTGCCCCCCATCCAACGTACACATAGAGTAACAGTCATGTGTGCCCTCCCACTCCTGTGTAGAACAGTGGAAACAGTCAGGTGCCCTCCCACTATGCAGAAATGTAGCAACAGTTAATGGCAAATGCCCGATGGATACCCTGCAGACTCAGCATGCTACCTATCGGTGTTCAACAAAAGGTCAGCACTGCAGTACAAACAACCTGGACATGATCCACACATGCAACACAGATGGCCATATTGGGCATGCTCACACAATTAAACACATGAAGGCCATGTCTGTAAACATCAGTGGACCAGATATATCTGGAAGTTGCAGTTCTCAGGCCATGTCTACAAACACCAGTGGACCAGACATATCTGGAAGTTGCAGTTCTCAGTGCGGACACATGTCAGTATGCACCACTTCTGCCCTGCACACACAGTGCCTAGGAATACAGACAAATATGTAAGGACAACACACTATAATAAGCCACAGGTATATGGGCATAGATGTGTGGAAGAGGGTGACCATGACAAGGAGCCATGCGAGCCTGTCCCAACTGGCACACAGCCAAAGGGCACTCAACACATGAGGTGTGGATGTAACCCACTGCGGATACTAGCCACTAGTACCTGTCAGCATGACAGACTATGTGGTGTACGTGCCAGCTGTGCAACAAGACTGTACAAGGGAGCAGCCATCTAGTAGCTGTATACATGCACCTGTGACATATGACCCCGTGCGTGCCTGCATGTGGCATGTCAACCCCTACATGAATGGGGTATGGCCCATGCACACACTGCCCTCCCCATAGCAGTAATATGACAAGCCTGCTGAGGTCCTTCAATGTGAATTATACCTTTGGGAGAGCTATAGCTCAGTAATATGCATGGCATGTCCCATAAATGTGCACTGCTGTAGTGACAGAGTAGTTAGGTAGTAATGCTAATCCCAGACCTGTCAACTGTGTGAGTGTGTGTTTGTGTGTGTGCCTGTCTGCCTTTGACTGTATAGAGTGAAATGCTTGTTAGGCTACACACACTCTGTGCAGTACATGTATTCAACTTTGGCAAGGCTCCTGATGTCACTCACCTAGAAGTACACTTCTGGGAATGGGATAGCCCAGTAATCGCCATGGCGTGTAATGTAACTGCTTACTGGAGTGTGATAAAATAGGTAGGTGTTCGAGCCCTAGCCCTGGCGACTGTGTGTGTCTGACTGGGTAGAGAGCAATGCTTTTTAGGCTACTCTCACTCCTTACAATACAAATACTCTACTTTGGCAAGGCTGCTGATTTCACTCACCTAGAAGTAAACCTCTGGATACATGAAAGCCCAGTAGTCGCCATAGTGCATCCTGTAACTGTGTAGTGCTATAGTGTGATAAACTAATTTGGTAAGTGTTTGAACCCATGTCCTGGCAGCTGTGTGTGTTTGACTGGGTAGAGAGCAATGTTTTTTAGGCTACTCATACTGCATACAATATAAATACTCTACTTTGGCAAGGCTGCTGATGTTGCTACCCTAGAAGTAAATTTCTAGGTACATGATAGCCCAGTAATTGCGGTCGCATGTCCTGTAACTGCATACTGCAGTAGTGTAATAAATTAGTTAGGTAGGAGTTCAAACCCTAGCCTTTGTGTGTGTGTCTGACTGGGCATAAAGCAATGCTTTTTAGGCTACTCACACTCCATACAATACAAATACACTACTTTGGCAAGGCTGATGATGTCACTCACCTAGAAGTACACCTCTGGGAATGTGATAACCCAGTAATCACCATAGTGCGTCCTGTAACTGTGTAGTGCTAAAGTGTGATAAACTAATTAGGTAGGTGTTGGAACCCCAACCCTGGCAATTGTGTGTGAGTCTGTGTGTGTGTATGACTGGGTAGAGAGCAATGCTGTTAGGCTACCCACACTCCATACAATGCAAATACTCTATTTTGGCAAGGCTGCTGATGTCACTCACCTAGAAGTACACCTCTGGGAAATTGATAGCCCAGTAATCGCCATAGCACGTTCTGTAACTGTGTACTACTGTAGTGTGATTAGAAAGTGGTAGTGTTCCATCTCCATCCATGCCAGTTCCGGATGTGATGTGTGTGTCTCAGTGGCTGTGTATGGAGCAATGCATTATAGGCTACTCACTCGCAGTACATTACAAATGCCCTACTTTGGTAGTCCTGCTGATGTCATTAATTGTGAAATACACCTTTGGGGAAGATGTACTTCAGTAATGTCCATGGTGCGTAATATAACTGTGTAGTGTAGAAAACTAGTCAGATAGGGGTTCTACTCCCAGACATAATAGGTGTGTGTTTGTAACTCGTATTCTGTGTAGAGGTGATTGTGAGTCTGTGGCACCTGTGGGTAATGTGGAGGGGTTTTGCTAATTTAATTTATGGTGGCCCTACTATATATCACAATTTCAACCATACAGGGATATAGCAATCCCACTGTGCCTTCACATGTGACTCACAACAGACATACCATGCCTGACAACATGGCCTGTATGGACAGATGACACTGACATCAGAAAATGCTGTTAGCATGCTATCAATGTAGGTGCAGAGTAAATCTTCTGACCAGTACCACGCCCTGCCACATGTGGGCAAGACTGACACATCTGATGATAAGCTGTGTTCATGGTTAATGGCCACAACAACAGCTATTGGCCAGACACCCCAGGTACAGTTCCACATGTCACTGTACATGCATATGTGAGGTGTGCACATCCTAGACACCATCTAAGTCATTGACTAGGAAACACATACATGGCAAGTGATGCACAGCATTGGCCACACACAATAGTCATCCAGGTGACTGGAAGACGGATGTAATACCCACCTGTGCAGGCAAATGCAGAAGCTACAGGCTTGTGCCACAATGCAGACCATTGTCATGTGGGCTGATGCCAAGGTATACCCATCACCTACTGCTGTATAGCCTGCTGGCACTGTTGGCCACCACACACTCATGCAGACATGCATCCATGCATGTCCGAACTGGACCCTGTGTGTTCGTATGTGTGTTGTATGGTATGTATGTCCACATCCACATGCACTACTCCCCCCAGTGGAACTCAAGTCTACTATAGTGTGCAGGGTCGGGGGTATGCAACCTGGCAGTGCAGATTATTTGGTTAATGGCCACAACAACAGCTGTTGGCTACAGAGTGACTAAGGCACTGTAGAACATTTGTAGGTGGGTATGCGCTTGTTAGCTCAAAGCACAGCATTACTGACCGCTGGTTGCGGCATCTTGCACTCAGCCTCTACATTGCTTCACCAGTGTGGTACTCACATACCGGCGGCCAAACAGGATTACACCCACTTGCTCCCGCATACACATGCGCAATGTTGTGCATTTTCTTCACATCTGTCAATCGGGACACTCAGACTGTATGCTTGTCCATTGTCAGCAGTGGCCAGGGGTGTAGAGCTCCACACTGATCCCAGCTACGTATCCCAATTAATACTAGGGTGTTCACATTCATAGAGGGTAACAGACATAACATAGCTACGTCCCCCATTAATCATGCTTAGTTTACGTTACACTGTCAGTATTATCCATGCTTAGGTCAGGTTTACATGTCAGGTATGACTGTTGAC
>NC_056726.1:280003371-280010871 GCF_019279795.1 Protopterus annectens | reverse complement strand
ACTCACTTTAGAAATCACACCTTTTATAATACAGTCAGTTTCCCCTTTGCAGTATAGGTTCATAGGTAAGTACTAGGCTATCTGCCCGAGGGCATCTATAAGCCTATCCAGAATGTGTTGGCTTTTGCCACCCCCTTAGATTAGTTCCCTGTGCCTCTGTCCAGCAGAGCCATTAGTTCCCTGTGCCTCTGTCAAGCAGAGTCACTGCAGTGATCCCCGGGGTAAATTTTCTGTTTCCCATCCACTCATCAAGGTGTCCTTGAAGAGTGTTAGTGAGGGGCTCTGCCTAATGTAGATTGGAAATCCTGTTCCAAAGCATGGGGAGTCTCTGGGACAGGAATTTATCCCTCCAGCACGTCCTATTTATTGCTGAGGTGAGGTTTGGATCCCTAGACCATGTGGCTCTCGGGGATTTGTTTTTTTTTAGGTGGAGCATGTCAATCAATTCTGGGTTGGACATGACCTTGTATGTCAGGCAGAGATCACCTATGAGTAAGGGGTATGCAACCGAGTACAGCTGGAGTTTCTTCAGTCGGGCTGCATAGGGCATCTGTTTGAGGCCAGCAATCCTCTTGGTGAGGTACTTCTGTGGTCTTTCCAGCTGGTGGCATTGTACTCTATGATGGGTCTGATGAGTGATGAGTAGAGGAGCACAATAACCTCTTTTGTTCTAGATGTGAACCCTTTTGTGATTAGGTGGGCCACATAGAAGGATGTTCTAACCACCTTGGCAATATGATTATCAAAGGAGAGGTTACTATCTACTTGGGTCCCCAGATCCCTTATTACATTTTCTGTATTTACGGGACTCCCACTTATGTGGTAGTTCACAGGTACTTTGTTTTTTCCAAAGGGGATGACTATGCACTTTTTGGCATTTAGCTTTAGGCCATGATTTTGACACCAGGCATGCGTCTCAGTGAGACCCTTCTGGAGGATGTCTGTATCAGCCAGAGAGTCAGTTATGGCCCCCAGTTAGCAGTCATCTGTGAACTTGGTCAGCCATAGTCCTCCTGTGCTTGCCTGTCCCTCTGCGAAGTATATACCAAACAGGAGGGGTCCCAGGACTGAGCCTCGGGGGATGCCACTTGCAACCGGTTTAGAGTCAGACCTAGAGCCAGCAACTCTCACCGTGTGGGTTCTATCAGTGAGCCAATTGGCAACCCATCTCATGACATAGGGGTTTATGTTCAGGCTGGTGAGCTTGTCTGTAATACCAAAATGGGGAATGGTGTCAAAAGCATTTGCGAGGTCTAGGTAGTCTGTGTGGACCTCCTTTCCCTCATCTAAAGCCTTGGTAATTGTCTCAAAGAAGTCCACAAGGTTTAGGAGGCTTGATCTGCCCTTAACAAAGCAAAACTGGGTAGAGTCCAATGTTTGGAGGTTCCCATTGTCTTTGTTAATGAGTTCAATGATGATGCGCTCCATAGCCTTGCAGACCAGGCTAGTCAGGCTTATAGGGCGATAGTTCCCAGGGTCTTCTGTGGATCCACCTTTGTGGAGTGGGATAACTGTTGCTGTGCACCACTTTCTGGGTACGTAGCTTGTAAAGAGGCTGAGATTGAACAGTGTGTTTAGGTGAGGGGGTTAGTTCATTTTGGAGCTCATGTAAGACACCGCCTAGGACACCGTCCGGTCCCATTAAAGCTGTGTTTTTGGCTTTGGATAGGGCTGTTTTAACCTGTTTGCCAGTGATTGCAGGGGCTCTACATTCTTCTGGTATGGTTATTGGCCCTTTATGGGGTGAGAGTGGGGTGAAGTTTGCACTAAACCTGTCTGCCAGAATGTTGGCAATATCAGTCATTTCAGTGTATTTTGTGCCATTCTGCACTAACTCAGAGCAGATCTGAGAGTTTCCACTTAGGTTCTTAACATAGGTAAAGAAAGCTTTGTGGTTATCTTTGGAGTCATTGGCAAGTTTTCTTTCGAAGCTAGCCTTGGATGATTTTATGAGGGATCGTAGTTTCTTGTTGATACTGATCAGGGATGTCTTTCCTTCTTGGGATTTTCCTCTTTTCTATACTAGTTTCCTCCTTCTGTTGTATAGCTTGTTTATGGCAGGGGTTCACCAGACTGATTTCTTTTTCTTGGAGGAGTAAGTCTGGGTTTTGCTTGGGATAGCACGATCCATGCATTCTTGCAGGTGCTCATACAGTGCCTTTGTAAGGGATTCAGCAGCTTGGACAGCGTTGTCTTTAGCATGGGAGCTGTAAACCTTTCCACCTCAGTCTTAAGTAACGTGAAGTTTGCTTTTGAAAAGTTTTACATGGTGGTTCCCTTGATTGGGGGTGGGGGGGCGGAATGTGGCTATCCAAAGTGATTAGTCTATGGTCTGATCTAACCAGCAAGGGGTTGACCTCCAGTGTGGAACACCAGTTGCCCATGTTGGTGATGACCAGGTCCAATATGTTGTCACCTCTGGTGGGAGTGTTGACCAGCTGATCCAGGGCATTTGAGTTTATAAATTCTAGAAAGCATTGGGCAAGAGAGTTAGTACTTGAGCAGTTCTCCCAGTTAATGTTTGGGTAATTTAAATCACACAATATTAGGGTGTTTGGTAGAACCTTCATATTTTCCAGTGTCTCCAGAAAAGCAGAATGGGGGTCCTGGGTCATGGTGGGTGATCTGTAGCAAGCTACAATTTGAATTGCAGTTTTGCCTGTTGTTAGTTGCACATGGATGATCTCTGTGGCATCATGCTGCACCACTAACTTGGAGGTGTGGGTATCCTTGATGAATATGTATACACCCCTGCCTTTTGTGTTTCAGTCCAGGTTCTGTGGCCAAAAAGTATGGTATGGGTTATAGCCTGGTAGTACTTGGGGTGCTATCTGGAGCCTTAAACCAGGTTTCTGTTACTGCACAGATATCAATGTTCTCCATACTGAGGAGTGCCTCGAGTGCATGCATTTTGAGGTTTAGACTTCTGATGTTGAGTAGCATTACCCTCAGTGTTTGGTTACTTGTGCTATTTACATTGGTGGGTTTGTCTTTTTAGCCTTGCTTAAAAATGGTGCTATAGGGGCAGCAAAGGCCTTGGCCAGTATTCAAAATCCTATTGTGGTTTCTGTCCCTTTGCTGCTTTCAGAGACACCTTCGAGCCTGCCTTTATCCTTCAGATGTAGCTCCCTGTTGACTTCAAAACTCTATCTAGCCACATTGGTCAGTAATCTCACTTTTTCAACAGGTGGCTGCCACAATATACTTCTAGCAACAGCTTCTGGGTATTAGTTTCCATCAAATGTTTTCTCTCGATGGTTTAACAGCCTCCTCTGCATTTATCTCTCTCTCTCTCTCTCTCTCGTTAATTTTCTGTTTTGTCTGCCTGCTTTGTTTTTCCATCCCTCTTTTTGGTGTGACTTCCTACCTCAACCTCAGAATTACTACATTTCCCTTCTACGAAACAACTTTTAGTAGACACAAGACTATTAAAATTAGTGTGCTTCTAAGGCTAAGCAATCACTATGCTACAATATCTATACCTATATGTATAACTAAACATACACATACACACACACACGCACACACACACACACACACACACACACACACACACACACACACACACACACACACACACACACACACACACACACACACACAAACATATCTATAAATAGTTCAAAACACCATAGGCAAGAAGAACTAAGAAACAAATAAAAATGAGACTTCGCACTTAAAACTTTTAAACTAAAAAAATAAATAAAAAACGACCAGTGGAAGTAGAACAAATAAGACTGGACTCATAGATTGAACGCTTTTGTTCCTTTATTAAGTAGAACTTCTTCAGAATAACAAAAATCTTGTGAAGGATGCACATAAATACTTTTGCAAAATAATAGAATTTCAGTGTAACCAATTACTGTAAGGAAACCAACAACAATTCAGGAGTGACGTGTATAGGGAATGAAAATGAATAAAAATGGGAGGGGTTACACAGTTAAGGTAACCACCGTAAAGCACATTTAATATTAATGTAATCATAGATAGATGTAGGGAGAGAGAGGGAGGAGGGGCTTCAGTAGAGTTAAGTATGAATGCTTTCCTTCAATTACATTTTGATACATGTGATATTAAGCCATAGAGAGAGGAATATATGATTGCATTAAAAAAAATGATCAATTCAGGGTAAAGCAGCACAGTTCTATTAACTTGTTCATTTATGAGACTGTTATCCAAAGTTGAATCATATTAAGATTTTTTTTTTTATTTATCTAGCAGTCCCACTTGGCACTGAATTTATTTTACTGGTCTAAACCTGAGCCACATTCTGGAACTATCTGGAAGGTCAGTGTAATGTTCTTGGACTGTTCCTAGGCATTTGGCAAAACAGACCATCATCAACCATATACATGTTTTGAGCTAAATAATGTGCAAAGAACATTTCTACCTTTTCAAGATGATATACAAAATTGACATCAGACCCAGAGCTTAGCACTTTCCAGGCTTTCATTTTTGTCAGTGACACATTGGAAGTATTGTGGTAAGTTTGATCTGGTCCATTACACAGAATATTCTACCCTGCTGTTTTCTGCAAGTACCATCTATGTATAGTGTTATGTGTTTCATTTTATACACTTATTTCAGCAGTATACAAGCTTTGTTAGTCAAGCCATGGGTGCTCCATAATTCACAGAAAAAAACTCCAATGATAAACCCCTTAATGATGAACATAGGCTTATCAGTGAACAGATGCCCTACGCAGACCTTCTCAAAAAACTCCAGCTTTACTCCGTCGCATATCACCTACTCAGAGGCGATCTCTGCCTAACATACAAAGCTATGTCAAACCCAGAGCTGTTGGACATGCTCCACTTAAAGAAATCCCAATCCCTTTGAGCTACATGCTCTAGGGACCTATACCTTGTCACCACAATAAACAGAATATTTCAGAGGGATAGAGTCCTATCCCAGAGTCTTCCCATACTCTGGAATAAACTACCTATCTATATCAAACAAAGCTCCTCATTAGCACTCTTCAAGAAAAATCTTGATGACCAGATAGGAAATAGGAAATTCACCCCGGGGATCACCTCTGTGGCTCTGCTCGACAGTGGCACAGGAAAATAATTTTCTTGGGTGGCAAAAGCCAGGGTACCTTTTTGGCTGGGTTTGTATAGACCCCAGGGCCGATAGCCTAATACCTACCTATGAACCTATGAACCTATGAATATTACAACAAATATTTGAAGAAAGCAAGAAGGGGTAAACAGCACTATATCAAGAATTAAGATGAACAAATCAGGTCTTTTATCTTCAGAAAATTATTCACATTTCACATTTAATGCATTGCAACTTGCCTCATGTCTGACGTTGTTTAACTTACTATAATAATTTAATCCACCCATCACTCTTAAGTTGCATGTTTCTCCTAGTATGACCTCTTCAACAGCCATAGCCAACCACAGAGTTAACTAGGTAAGTAGGGAACTGACGTATATTGCCAGGCCTTTCCTCCCATCAGTATCATACAGACATTGAATGCATAAGTACAGACAATTGAGGGTAACTGATCCACCTACCAATTGTATGTGAAATGTGGAAGAAAGCCTGAGTACCTGAAGACCATCCATAAGAACACAGGGAAGACCTGTTGACTTTGCACAGAAGGCAACCCTACCAGGAATCATACTGGTTAACCTCTTGCTGTAACTTGTTACCAGTAGTGGTATTCACTGCACTGCTGTGCTGCACACTGTAATTATTTGCACTCCTATAATACACTACCTTAATACAAACCGTGCTAACTTCAAGTCATATGGTTTTGTTTTGTCAACTGTATGCATGCATTAATGCCATTTTTCCACTCTGTCTTGCATTTAATTTATTTTGATTTATATACTGTTTGTTGAATGGGTTAGTGAGATATATATATCAACTCTTTTTTGGTAAGTGCCATAAGATCATTTACATCTAGATGAGCTGCCAACAACTCTGGAAGATGGCAAAATCAGTTTAACTTATCCAAAGGATGACACACTCAAGAGTGCACCCCTCTTCCCCACTTCTGCTGCATTGCAGTGTCCAGATATGTGTCCTACAGCTGAGCAGTTTCACTAGAAAGATCACTTACTTCTATATTTTACTTCAAACACCTTTGCCTGTCCTGTCTTGCTTCTAACTAACCTTTCCTGATGCATGACTTACTTCTGGTTATTGCTTCAGCCCCTTTTTAGACCATCTTCCCCATATTGTATTTTTTCTTTCTCTGTTATTATGCTTGATAAGGTCTGTATTTTTTAGATTTTGAAATAGAAGGATGATCAGCACATCTCAGATGTGATACACAAATTCATAAGCATGTAGTTTTAACATCCTTCTATATTATGACAGTTAAGAGCTGGTGAACATTTAGTTAATATTTTTAGATACTTTTCCCTAAAAGCAATGACTAAATCATCTTCTTGCTTGCAACAAAGTTTCATGAGGAGCTATAATACTTGACTGATTTCAGCCAAGATTTGCTACCAAATATCTATGATGTATGTTGAACTGCATTAGAGACAAATTATACTAGCTCTGGACTTGTTAACCAAGTGATGCTAGAATGATTATATACATTTATTTGAAAAAATAGTATTTTTTCCTGATTTTTCATGGAAGTCATTATTACAAATTTGCTGGTACTGATACACTTTTAAAATAATTATTAAAAAGAGAAACAGTGAAGGTATATTGTTCATGTAAATGTGATTTTATCACATTTGAAATCTAAGTGGAATTTTCACCTAATTCTTTTTCTCAGAGACCAAGACATGCATCACTGCTTTTCTCGTAAGGCAGTGCATCTCATAAAGCAAACAGCTTGTGCTGAAATACTTATAAGAGGCAACATTGTGTCATTATGATTAGTTCTACTTTATATGGACATTAAGTACAGAACCAAAAAACTGATAAAAATTCAGTTTGCTGGCTGTTAGTACTACGTTGTTGAAAACAACTATAAAATGATATATGATATTTCATGGTCATGGTTTTCTTGCACAATGCAGTCTCTTTGATCTTGCACCTGCTTAGCAAACTTTAAAAGTGAAAATAAAAATAACTGAAAAAGAAGCATAATGGAATAATCAAGACACACTTTATGAGTATGCCATCTTCTCATAAAATCGGGGCTTAGAAAATACCACATCTGATATTAATAAGGTAACTATGGTACAGTGTCAGGTGGAATGCTGTGGGAAAGAAAATCTATCATCCGAAGACCTGTGCTACATTTATTGAAGTAGCAGTACACTCCGCTCATCAAACAGTTGTTAAAGCATGGCAAAGCAGAACAGAATGCATGTGTCACAGTTTGTATGCTTTACGTGAAAGCTTAACTATAAATTCCAGTGTAAAATGCAATTTCTTCATACAGGATTTTATGTTGATTAACAAGTGTCAATAGCAAGCTAAGCCAGCACATGGTATAAACAGATGTGATCAAATAAGAAACTTTTTTTTTAAGAGTCAGACCTTGTGGCATGCTCGGCCTGTTGTAGCTGAAGATTAGCAACA
>NC_056726.1:279985871-280000871 GCF_019279795.1 Protopterus annectens | reverse complement strand
GAAGCTGCCATTTTGTTAGGCCAAAAATTTAAGACTTTATCAGCAGGTAATTAATGGTTCAGGTCAATCTATTTGAGGTATATGGAACACACTGTAAATGTAGGACAACATTGCAGCTCATACTCACTTAAGTGGTTGGAAATGTATAGTGGAAGAAGAACTGATATTTTATGTTATTTTGAAAGCTAATTATTCCTACTATCCCAGAAGCTATGTTATTAATTTCTTTATTTGTTATTTATTGATTAATTGATTAATCGATTTATGTGCATATTAGTTTACCAGGTCAGTGGTTTGGTCTAATAAATAAATTTACAGGCAAACATTAGACACGTAGAATTTTACATATACATTATCAACCAATAGCACATTTCAGAGTATATTTGACATTTGTTATATATACAACAACATATTAAAGTGAGTACAATATCTGCAAGAAATGATTTCACTATGACGTGAATATTTACAGTGTATCAGCATTACGTATGTCAAAGGGATGTCAAACATAAGTAGATTAATGCTGTTTGAAAGTGGGCAGAAAGAAGACCGAAGCTATTGTGTATTCTCGAAGGATTAACATTGTAAGCAGTTAAAACTGTTGTCCATTACTGAGATTTTTAAATGTTCACATGGTGGTATTGTTATGAATAAGTAAATGAAAGGGAGTTCCAGACAGATGGAGCTAATCTGTGGAAGGCATTTTTTTAATGTTTGAGGTAAATGGTAGATGCTAATGTGTGGTACTGTTACATTTTGCATGTCATAGGGATTGCAAGGTAATGAAGATATAAAGGAGAAGAACAAAGGATGGATAAAAATGTATGCAGAAATGCTTATAGATAGCACTAGAAAATAAGATACCTGCCTGTAGCTTGACTAGAATTATATTAGCAGACCTAAGAAGACTTGACAGGTGTCCACCCTTGTCTGTAAGGATTATGACAATTAGATTTTGTTTAGGGCTTTTTATAATATGTTGCAGTTTCTAGTGTTTCTAATGATATTAAAAGCAGACACCTGTAGCTTTGCAATAAGTATGTTTTGGACAACTGATTATGTGTTGAGAGGTTTTTGTGCTGAAGAATTTTAGGGGTAATATTGCTGGCATGTGTCCTAAATGGTATACAGGTATCAAGTATTACTCCTAGGTACTTGTTAAAGATTAGTTAAGGAATGATTCGTTCTACAGGATCAGTAATGGCTAGTGGAGAGGGATTAGCAAGTCTGGGTCATGTGATAAAACACAGTTTTTGTTTTTCAGAAATCTATGGTGAGCTTATTGATGAGAAAACCTGTCAAATGATATAAAGATCTTCTAAAGCAAGTATCAGTGGCTAGTAGGGATGCAGGTGGTTATAAAGAGAAGGTGATCATCTGCTTATAGTATCATATTTCTGTAGTTCAAGTCAGAGGTAAGGCAACTAATAATGGAGTGGCAATTGGGGCTGCTATGGCCCCCAGTTATGCCAATACTTTTATGCATGGTTGAGAAAAAAACAATATTTTAAAAAGTGTGTATATTAATACTATTTTATTTTTTAAATGTTTATTGATGATGTCATTTTAGTTTGGAGAGGGGTGTTGATTTATTAAATTAATTCACAATGTATATTAACAGTGTCAGTAAATTTCTTACGTTTACCTCAGAGGTCAGTGCAATAAGTCTGAATTTTTTAGATGTGATAGTATTCAAAGACAAATGAGGTTTGGGAAAAAAAACACATAGGTGGTAATCCATTAAGTACAGAAGAAGTAATTAGGGACTTGGGGACCCAAGTAGATAGGAATCTCTCCTTTGACAATCACGTTGCCAAAGTGGTTAGAAAGACCTTCTGCATGGGACAACTTTGGTTGTGAGGGTAGGTGAGCAAGTGAGGGGAGTGGCTAGGATTGTGGAAGGAATTAGGCAGGGTGTCTAAGTTGGGGTGGGTTAAGTTTCGGTAGTGAAGGGTTAATTCTTTGTAACATGGAGGGAGAAAGTGAGGTAGGTGTGGAGTGGGACTTTGAGTAGTTTTAGATATTGGTAGTTGTTTAGGGAGCAGATTTTGGTGTGATAATTGTTCTGCAAGCATCATGCCCGTGATGACCTTGTAAGTACTTTGGTGCAGGTTAGCCATGGATTAAGAATGTTAGGGGGCTTATGGTATTTAACCTGGTCATGTAGGAATGGATGTGAATGCAGTGTTTTTTACCCTCTTTCTTTCCTTGTGTGTCTGGGAGGTCAGGCACTGGCAAAAGATTTTGTGGAGTGGTTTAGCCATTATATAATACATATGTTCATAGGTTCATAGGTTGATACTAGGCTATCTGCCCTAGGGCATTTATAAGCCTAGCCAGAGTGTGTTTGGCTTTCGCCACCCTTTTAGATTAGTTGACTGTGCCTCTGTATAGTAGGTCACAGAAGGTAGCCCTTTTAAGGTTAGTTTACTGTACCTCTGTCAAGCAGGGACACAGAAGAGATCCCAGGGGTAAACTTACGATCTCCCATCCACTCGTCAAGATTTCTCTTGAAGAGGGTCAGTGAGGTGCTCTGCCTAACTTGGATTGGGATTTTGTTCCAGAGTGAGGGAGCCTCTGGGATATGAATCTGTCCCTCCAGCATGTCCTATTTATTTCTGTGCTGAGGTTTAAGTCCCTGGAGCATGTGGCTCTAAGGGATTTGGATTTCCTGAGGTGAAGCATGTCCATTAATTCTGGGTTGGACATGGCTTTATACGTCAGACACAGATCGCCTCTGAGTAGGCGGTACACAACTGAGTAGAGCTGGAGTTTCTTTAGCCGAACTGCATAGGGCATCTGTTTGAGCCCCTTGATCCTCTTGGTGAGATACATTTGGGGTCTTTCCAGTTGCTGAAGGTGTCGGATAAGGTGCATCCCAAATAGGGCATTGTACTCAATTGTGGGCCTGATAAGAGATGAGTAGAGGGGCACAATGACCTCTCTTGATCTAGATGTGAACCCTTTCATGATAAGGTGGGCTATACAGAAGGTCTTTCTAACCACTTTGGCAATGTGATTGTCAAAGGAGAGATTGCTATCTACTTGGGTCCCCAAGTCCCTAATTACTTCTTCTGTACTTAATGGATTACCACCTATGTGGTAATTTGTGGGCACTTTGCTTTTCCCAAAGGGGATGACTATGCACTTTTTGGCATTTAGCTTTAGGCCATGGCTCTGGCACCAGTTATCTGTCTCTGTGAGACCCTTTTGGAGGATGCTTGTGTCAGCCAGAGAGTCAATTACAGCACCCAGTTTGCAGTCATCTGCGAACTTGGTCAGCCATAATTCACCCGTGTTAGCCTGTACCTCGGATAAATATATACCGAACAAGAAAGGTCCCAGGACTGAGCCTTGTGGGACACCACTTGTAACTGGTTTAGAGTCTGACATGGCACCTATGATTCTGACCATGTGGGTTCTATCCCTGAGCCAGTTTGCAACCCATCTTGTGACATAGGGGTTGATATTTAAGCTGGTGAGCTTATTTATGATGCCCGAGTGGGGTATTGTGTCGAAGGCTTTTGCGAGGTCCAGGTAGGCTGTGTGGACTACCATCCCTTCATCTATGGCTTTGGTAACTGTTTCAAAGAAGTCGACCAGGTTCAAGAGGCAAGATTTGCCCTTAACGAAGCCGAACTGGGTAGGATCCAGTGTCTGGAGGTTCCCAATGTCTTTGTTTATGATTTCCATGATGATACGCTCCATAGTTTTGCAGACCAGGCTAGTCAGGCTTATAGGGCAATAGTTTCTGGGGTCTGTTGTGGCACCACCTTTGTGGAGTGGGACCACTGTTGCTGTACGCCATTCCTTGGGTACATATGCTGTAGTAAGGCTAAGATTGAACAGTGACTTTATATGAGGGTTTAGTTCTTCTTGGAGCTCGTCTAAGAAGCAGCCCGGGACACCGTCTGGTCCCATTGATGCTGTGTTTTTTGCTTTGGAGAGGGCAGCTCTCACCTGTGCACCTGTGATCTCAGGAAGGCTACACCCTGTTGGGATAGACATTTGCTCTTTTGGGGGGGGGGGAGGAGGAGAGAAGTTTGCACTGAATCTTTCTGCCAGGATGTTGGCAATGTCTGTGGGTTCAGTGTATTTTTTGTCATTTTGCACTAACTCAGAGCATATCTGGGAGTTGCCTCCCAGGTTTCTGACATAACTAAAGAAGGCCTTGTGATTATCTTTAGTGTCTTGTGCAATTTTTCTTTCGAAGCTGGCCTTAGATGATTTTATGAGGGATCATAGTTTCTTGCTAGTACTGATCAGTGACGCCTTCCCTTTTTGGGATATTGCTCTGTCATGTAGTAATTTTCTCCTTCTGTTGTATAGCTTATTTATGGCCAGGGTCCACCAGACTGATCTCCTGCCTTTGGAGGAGAGAGTCTTGGTTTTATTTGGGATAGCATGCTCCATGCATTCCTGTAGGTGTCCATAGAATGCTTTTTTAAAGGATTCTACATTTTGGGCCGTATTTTCCACTGGCCCGTGGGCTTTGAAGGATTCCACCTCAGTTCTGAGAAGTGTGAAGTTTGCTTTTGAGAAGTTCTTCACCATGGTTTCCTTGGCTAGGGGTGGGGATGGAATATGGATGTCCAGTGAGATTTTGTTTATGGTCTGATCTTACCAATGAGGGGTATACCTCTGGTGTGGAACATAGAGACCCCATGTTGGTGATGACCAGATCCAATATGTTTTCCCCTCTTGTGGGAGTGGTGACCAGTTGTTCCATAGCATTTGAGTTTATAAATTCTAGGAACCGTTGGGCGAGGGTGTTTAGGTTTGAGTAGTTTTCCCAATCGATGTTTGGGTAGTTGAAGTCACCCAATATAATAGTGTTTGGAGAGGCCTTCATATTCTCCAGTGTTCTCAGGAAAGCAGAGTGATGTTTCTGTGTTTGGGAGGGTGGTCTGTAGCAGGCTACAAACTGAAAGGCAGTTTTTCCCACTGTTAGTTGCACATGGATGGTCTCCGATGCTTCGTGCAGTGCTACTAACCTGGAGGTGTGGGTATCTTTGATAAATATGGATACTCCCCCCTCCTTTTGTGGTTCGGTCTGAGTTTTGGGGCCGGAAAGCATGGTATGAAGTATAACCTGTTAGTGCTGGGGTGCTCTCGGGAGCCTTCAACCAGGTTTCTGTTACTGCACAGATATCATTATTTTCCATACTGAGGAGAGCCTTGAGTGCGTGCATCTTGAGGTTTAGACTTCTGGTGTTGAGTAGCATTACCCTTAGTTTTTTTTTCTTTGTGTTGTCTATGGGGGTGGGTTTGTCTTTTGAGCCTTGCCTAAAAAGGCACTATGGGGGAGGCAAGAGCCTTTGCCAGTATTCAAAAACCCAGAGGTGACAGGTGCAAGCAGTACCTAGCAAAGCAACTTGGCTTGTCGAGCATGTCATCCCAGGCTGACAGACACTGGATCCCCTTTGAATGACACCAATACTTTAGCCAATTGTTAAAATTGATAATTTTGTCTTTATACTGTGGCATCATTCTTGGTGAGGGTAAGATGCTACTCAAGGTTAGGGTCATACCAGCCTGGGCTACATGATCAAAGAGCTCCTGTACGTCTTTTTTCATGTAGTCCAGGGAGGTACATCTCAGGTCATTCACACCAGCATGGACAATGATGGAGTCATATTTGTACTTGCTTTGGAGTGACCTGAGTGCTTGTGTTATATGGCAGATCCTGGCACCCAACAGGCAGCTTACAGTAACCTTCTCCTTGTTCAGCCTGGTGAGTGTGACGTCAGTGTGTCTGACAATAGAGTCACCTATTACAAGTGTATTTGGTGTGTTGTTTAGCCTTAGGGGCTATGACTGTGTGACACACTGACTTTGTGAGCTATGTGCTACGTGGATATTGTTTTGTGGTAGGTGTTGCTTGGATGTCTGCTTTGGAGGTCTCTGCTGCTTAGGCAGATTTTTATTTAGAGCCTCCGAGTATGTTTTTGTGTGTTTATGTGTTTGGTTTGCTGATGCAATAGGTCTATGTGAGACTGGATATGTGGTGTGTGTGGTTACCTTCTCCTCCTGACAGGCTGTGCCAGTACTGGGTTGAGAGAGCTTAGCCTCCAGTTTGGCTATATAGTTGCATCTCTCACATATATTTGAGCTTGTTGGGAGGAGGAGAGGGTGGTCTGTATACATAAGGCAGTTGTAACATTGCCTCAAGATTCCCAGATTCACCAGCTGGACTGGAGAGCAAACCCGAAACTGACCTTTGGACATGCCTGAATAATATAGGAAACTACTTATTGACTGATCAGAAAGAACCAATAGGGAGCAAGTGCTTAGAAGGGGTATAAGAGGATGTAGTGCTTTAGTTTGTGTTTACCTATGAGATTACTTATACGAGCAAGTGCAGGGCTTTAGAATGAAAATAGAGTGCTTAATTAGAGATTTAGAGCAGTTCTAAGGGAAAAAGTGAAGAGCAGACTTTGTGGAGCCGAGGATACTTTAAACCTGTTTAAACGGCGCTGCCCGACGCTGCTCTGTGCGCAAGACCGCACAAAAACAGAGTTGCAGGGTTTTAAGGGAAAGAGATCAAGGAGTTTAGAATTGGCCCAAAATGGCCAATAAAACTACAGCTTCTAGGCAGTAACCACTCCTACAGGGACAGGCAGGCTGCTCAGTGTTAACCACTGCCACTGGTGAACACAGAGACTTCCCTTTAGCCCAAACAAGCACAGGCCTCCAAGAAACTTACAAACAGTTCAGAACAGCAAATCTGTAACTGAACTTTCTTAAATTTTAGAACGTGGGAAAAAAGCAAGAATTTTATTTATTTTTTTTTTAGTTTAAAGGTAGCAGAGATACACAAGTAGCAAAATATTCACAATAGTGCAATAAATGACCTCACACTTGAGTGCTAGGCCAAAATCAGGTAAAATGCAATTTTAAGAGAAAAAAATATTTTAAATTAAGTGCAACACAGGAAATGCAGTAAACAGGCTCTAGATGTGTTCTAAATACTGTTTCTAATACAGATATAAACTTTAGCAAGCCGGAAAACGCCGAAAAGTAGGCGGCAAAGCAGTAATTCTAAACAAAAAATCAGAAGAAAATACTTAAAATCTCAAAAGTGGCTCCTTCTTCTCTCAGCGTTTTCCCCCCTTGGTAGGTGCTTCAGCAAAAACTAACAAGCCTGGAAAGACACCAAAACCACGAGGCAGCAAGGTTTTAAGAGAGAGAGATCAAAGAGTTTAGAATTGATCCAAAATGGCCAATAAAACTACAGCTTCTAGGCAGTAACCACTCCTACAGGGACAGGCAGGCTGCTCAGTTTTAACCACTGCCACTGGTGAACACAGAGACTTCCCTTTAGCCCAAGCAAGCACTGGCCTCCAAGAAACTTACAAACAGTTCAGAACAGCAAATATGTAACTGAACTTTCTTAAATTTCAGAAAGTGGGAAAAAAGCAAGATTTTTTTTTTTCTTGTGGTTAAGGACTTCAGTTTGTGCTGGAGTGGAGTTCTGCTCTTACTACTGCAGTTCCTCTCAGGGGTTGGGGGGTGTTTGTTAGTTGTTGGCTTAGGCTTGGAGGTTGACATTGTAATTAAGGTGTTTACTGACACAAGGTGCATGGTTTGGTCTCGCATGGGGTAAAATTACTGTCTCGGCCCTCGGCTCACATGGATAATAAGCCTAGTCGAATTTATGAATGCCAATTAAGTTTTGCATAATTAGACACTTGTGGTAGCAGTCTGTGTTACCTTTCTGTTACTGGAGGGTAGATGACTGGTGGTACATACATTCCTCTCGGGAGTAGGGGTGGTTTCTGCTTTTCTCCGGTTCCTGCATCCTTGGGACATTTTACTTTTGTGGCAATTCAGCTCCTTTTGAGCTTTGGAGTTAAATTACATTGGCCCTGCTGAACTTTGCCATGGTAAGCCAAGCTCTCTGCTCCAAGAACAATTGCAGTAGCAGATCAAGCAAGAGTTCGGTACTGATTTGTTTGGTGGTGCTGGTCTGGTTGGTGAGGTATCTGATCTTGTTGTGGCTATGGATCTCAAGTTTACACATAATGCAGGTGTTGTTGAAAGTCCTGGTAGGATGCTTCAGTAAGCTACTGGTGTTTTGGTTGGCCATTGGCTGCCTGTAAATAACAGCTGAGCAATGCGCATGTGCAGTACACTCCTAACTGTCGAGAGGGGGGAGGCCAGGGAACTGATTTCTTTAATGGTGTGAATAAACTGTTTCCTGATTTAATTCAAGCACAGAGCTCAGACTGGTTTGACAAAAGGGTAAAGGTGTTTGCCTCTGCTACACAAGGTACACTGTTCAATTATTTGCTTGTTGGTGGAATTCTGGATTTGGTTACAGTTGGTGGGATTTAGTCTCTCTGTAATTTATTACCAATTTGAGAGGGGCACTTCCATAGGTTGTGTGACCAACTTCGTACAGCTGCTCCTAGTATGGTCTCTGCCCCTTGGACATTTTGTACCATTATACGTAATGTCGGCCTGACAAATGTCCCAGGGAATGACATTGGTGGGGGAAGGAAGAAAAAAGATGCACACAACAGGAGTTTGTGGATTGGCAGGGTTAGATGAGACTCATTGCTCATGTTGGGGTGATGAGGGTGCTTTTACAGGCTGGCCAAACTGTGTAAAGCTTGCATCTTTTCTAAGTTAATGTGTGTTTGGAACCATATGGTCCAGCTTAGTCACACTTTCAGTGTTAGCAGTTTTACCTGAACTGAGGTAAAGTGAATGGATCTTGAGTCAGAATATGGCATTTTAACCATCATATGGTGTCCTAGTTGAGTCTGTTATGAAACTCATAGAGTCTTGTTCTTCACTGTTCAGGTTTTAGCTTCTTGCACAGAGAGGCTGGCAATTTAGGGGCATAGTCTGGTTTCTGTATATGTGGGTTTATATATATGTAGGTTTCTATATATATATATATATATATATATATATATATATATATATATATATATATAGGTCCATAGGTAGGTACTAGGATATCGGCCCTAGGACCAATACAAGCCTAGCCAAAAAGGTACCCTGGCTTTCACCACCCAAGAAAATTATTTTCCTGTGCCCCTGTCGAGCAGAGCCACAGAGGTGATCCCTGGGGTAAATTTCCTATTTCCCATCCAATAATTAAGATTTTTCTTGAAGAGTACTAATGAGGAGCTTTATTTGATATAGATAGGTAGTTTGTTGGGAAGTCTCAGGGACAGGAATCTATCCCTCCAGCATGTTCTGTTTATTGTGGTGACAAGGTTTAGGTCCCTAGATCATGTAGCTTGGAGAGATTGGGATTTCTTTAAGTGGAGCATGTCCAACAGCTCTGGGTTTGACATAGCTTTTTTATGTTAGGCAGAGATCGCCTCTGAGTAGGCGATATGCGATGCAGTAAAGCTGGAGTTTTTTGAGATGGTCTGCATAGGGCATCTGTTTGAGGCTGGTAATCCTCTTTGTGAGGTATTTCTGTGGCCTTTCCAGTTATTGTAGATGTCTTGTGAGGTACAAATCAAAACTGGCATTGTACTCTATAATGGGTCTAATGAGTGATGAGTAGCGGGGAACAATGACCTCTATTTTCCTGGATAAGAAACCTTTTGTGATGAGGTGTGACACATAGAAGAATTTCCTGACTATTATGGCAATGTGATTATCAAAGGAGAGACTACTGTCCATCTGTATCCCAAGGTCTCTTATCACAGTTTTGGTGTTAAGTAGACTACCACCTATTTGATAGCTCATTGGTACAGAGTTTTTACCAAAGGGGATGACAATGCACTTTTAAGGATTGAGCATGAGGCCATGGCTTTGACACCAGTCATCTGTCTCAGTGAGGCCCTTTTGTAGGATGTCCACATCGTTAGGAGTTTCTTTTATGGCTCCTAGTTTGCAGTCATCTGCAAACTTAATTAGCCAAAAAACTTCTGTGTTAGCCTGTACTTCAGAAAAGTAGATACCAAACAGGAGGAGACCCAGGACTAAATCCTGTGGTACTCCACTTGTCACTGTTCTGAAGTCAGATTTGGAGTCTGCTACTTTCACAGTGTAGGTTCTGTCATTGAGCCATTTGGCAAGCCATCTTGTGACATAGGGATTTATACCTAGTTTAGTAAGTTTATCTATAATTCCAGAATAGGGGATGGTGTCAAAAGCCTTGGCGAGATCTAGATAGGCTGTGTGAACCACCTTACCCTCGTCTACAGGTTTGGTGACTGCTTCAAAGAAGTCAATCAGGTTTAGGAGACATGATCTGCCTTTTACAATCCCAAACTGGGTGGGGTCCAGAGTTTGGAGATTACAATGTCTTTGTTTATAAGTTCCATGATGAAATGTTTCATGGCCTTGCAGACCAGGCTCGTTAGGCTAATGGGACGGTAGTTCCCAGGGTCTGTAGTGGCTCCCCCTTTGTGGAGTAGGAAAACCATCACTGTGTGCCATTCAGTGGGCACAAAACCTGAGGTGAGGCTATGATTGAACATGGTGCTTAGGTGGGGTGCCAGTTCATTCTGTAGTTCATGTAGAATGCAGCCTGGGATGTTGTCAGGTCCCATGGATGTTGTGTTCCTGGCTTTGCAGAGTGTGTTTTTTACCTGTGCAGCTGTGATTACAGGAACTTTGCATTCTTCCGGTATAGAGATGGGCCCTTTAGGGGGTGAGGGGGGTAAAGTTAGCACTGAACCTATCTGCCAGGATGCTGGCAATATCAGTTGGTTCTGTATATTTAGTGCCATTGTGCTGTAACTCAGAGCAGATCTGAGTGTTGCCATTGAGATTCTTGACATAGCTATAGAATACTTTGTGGTTGTCTTTAGAATCAGTGGTGACTTTGTTTTCTTAACTAGCTTTGGAGGATTTTATGAGGGATCTCAACTTCTTACTGAGGCTGACGAGGGAGTTCTTCCAGTCATGGGATTTTATTCTTTTTTGCAACAGTTTCTTTTTTCTGTTGTAGAGTTTGTTTATGGCAGGGGACCACCAGATTGGCTTACTTTTTTTGGAGGATAGCATCTTCGTTCTGTTAGGGATAGAATGATGCATGCACTTGTGTAAGTTCTTTAAAAAGTGCATTTGTGTAGGATTCAGCAGTCCTACCTCTATTGTCCATCTGCATGGGTGTCATGAAGTTTGCCACTTCTGTTTTAAGAAGCATGAAGTTGGCTTTGGAGAAAATTTTTACAGTGATTTCCCTAATGGGGGGTGGGGGCAGGATGTGGATGTCTAGGATGATTGGCATGTGGTCGGATCTGACCAACGAGGAATTGACCTCTGGTGTGGAACATCAGTCGCCCATGTCGGTAATGACCATGTCTAGGATATTGCTGACCCTAGTGGGGGTGTGGATAATTTGATCCAAGGTGTTGGAATTTATGAATTCCAGAAAACGTTGAGCAAAAGAGTTGGTACATGAGTAGTTTTCCCAGTTAATGATGGGGTAGTTGAAATCGCCTATTATTATGGTGTTGGATTGTACCCTAATATTTTCCAGTGCATCAAGAAATGAGGAGTGGGAATCCTGGGGCATGGTGGGGGATCTGTAGCAAGTTATAATTTGATTTGCAGTCATGCCCAGAGTTAGTTGCACTTGGATAATCTCGGATGCATTATGCTGAGCATCTAGCCTGGAGGTGTGGATATCCTTAATGAATATGGACATGCCTCCACCTTTAGTGTTTTGGTCCTGGTTAGGTGGCCAAAAGGTGTGGTATGAATTATAACCTGGTAATGCAGGGGTGATCTCTGGAGCCTTGAACCAGGTCTCTGTCACTGCACAGATGTCAATCTCCTCCATTCTAAGGAATGCCTTGAGTGGATGCATTTTGAGGTTTAGACTTCTATCATTGAGTAGCATTATCCTCAGATTTTGCTTGCTTGTATCTGTTATGGTGATGAATTTGTCATTTGAACCTTGCCTATAAAAGGCACTATGGGGGGGGGGGGGCAAGAGCCTTAGCCAGTATCCAGAATCCCAAGGGCCACAGGTGCAGGCCATCTCTGGCAAAGCATTATGGTCTGTCAATCATGTCATCCCAGGCAGACAGATACTGGATCCCCTTAGAATGACGCCAGAAGCTTAGCCAATTGTTGGAGTCCATCATTTTGTCCTTGTATTGTGGTATCATTCTGGGTGATGGCAGGATGCTACTCAGGGCTGGGGTCATACCTTCCTGGGCTGCAAGATCGGAGAGCAATATATACAAATATATAATATATATATATATATATATATATATATATATATATATATATATATATTTTTAATTTATTTATTTTAAATAATAAAAATAAATGCTGTTGCATAATTCTGATTATGTTTATATTGTTTTGTTTTATTGCAGGCTTTGTTAGCGGACAGCTGGAATCAATGGCAGAGGTTGGGACATTGCGGCAGAGATGGGTGGACATTGTGGAACAGGCTAAGACCCTTTTTGGTGATATGCCATACAGTGAGACTAAGGTGCCATTGGAACAGAGATGAGCCAGTTGCAAGTGAGGGCAACCGGCAAATGGCAAGCAGGTAGCCAGAGAGTGAAGAGAACGTGTCATAGCAGTCCAGCAAAGTGATGGCAATGGAGCCTTCAGCTGTTGATACACAAGGAGGACTCAGCTTGGGTGAATGTGTTGGCAAGTCAAGTTAGTGGATAAGGGATCCTGCAGGTGTTTAGGGGAGTCTACAGAGTTTAGGGGAGAGGGACATGGTTTCAGAAAGCAAGCTTCAAGTTTGGATAGCTCATACTTGGTGGTGGTAGTTTGGTATTGTCCGTGGAGGAGGCCGATGCCCACTTGAAGAAGGTGGGGGTTGGATTATGGGCTTTGGACAGGTAACTGGTTGGCTACACAGGTACTGGGGCAATGGAGTTAGGTGTTATTCTTGCCAGCCCATATACCTTCCTTAGTCAATGAAAAGATCTGGAAATGGGTGTATGGTGATATTTTTGACTTAATTGACATGGAGGGTGTCCAGCATTTGCTGGATGCTGAAACAGTGAATGGTAAAGACCTTCTGTCAGCCTTAGCTGCTGTTGGGCAAAGATAGGTGGGCAAAATGTAGCCTAGAACATGGGAGAATTTGGTGTTAGGCTTTGTCTACTCTATGGCAATATGGTTGGAGAAGATATCATATTGGCCCTGCCACTCTTGGCATACTTTTTCACAATACAGGAGATGCAGCAGCTGTGGGCTGGTAATACTTGGTTGTGGTATGACCAGAGATTTTCCAAGAGGAAGGCGGTTGACCAGCCCTTGTATGGGGAGGTGATGCACCTGGACATATGGCTAGGCACTATGATGGACAGTTTTATTGTGTGTAACAGGGGAAGTAAGATAGGAAGAGAGGGGGTTTGGGTGTATTGGGCATTTAACATCAGGAGATGCTCATGGGTGGCATGTAGGTTGTGCAGGCATCTACCCAGTGATGGATGGAAGGAGGAAGTGAGTTAGGTGTAGGGTGGGACTTAGAGCAGTTTTAGGTGTTGGTAGTTGTTGAGGGAGCATGTTTTGGCATGATGTTGTTACTCATCTGGCCCTCCCATTTTTCGGGAGCTGTTATAATAGTTTTCTCAGATGAAGGGGCTTCGGCAGTGAAGAGGACAGGCTTGTCCCTCTTCTGTTCCCCCTCTGGTGTTTGTTTTGGTGGATGGAAGTTTGAGGTGAAAGTGAGTGGTTGGACACTGCTTTCTCTCATATTTTGAATAGATGTAAGGATTTTGGACTGAAGGTGAGTGGTGGGACACTGCCTTGTTGTTTAAGAATAAGTGAGTGGAAGGAAGCACACTACTTATTCAGGCAGGGTGAATGGAGGTACACTGCCTTGATGGATGGTTAATGAGTCTTTTTCATGGTTACCAATTGAAATTAAGTAATAACGAAAGCTATTGATGCAATAAGATATCTTTATGAATTCAGTAAAGGTCATCAAAGGTCTATTTGAAGTGTTGTTTCTTTATTGAAGTAGAGCATGACAAAGGAAAGTTGCTTGCTTAAATCTACAAAATGAAGCACAAAATAATGCTTATTTAGATTATAGTAGTATGCACCCCAAGAAAACTAAAGCAAATGCAGTCAAAGGACAGTTAATGAGAGCCAACAGGCTAACAAATAAAGATCAAGACCTCTTATAAAAAGGCAATATTCTGTGTAGTAAATTTGTAAGTAGAAGGTATCCAGTTAAAATGGTTAAAGAAAAATTCAAAGAAGTCCTTGATTTAAGAAAAAGGGAAGAGGTGAATTTTAGTAAGATAAATAATACCAACTACAGAATATCTATGCAGGTTACAAATAGTGTCGATGAAAAAGCTATTAAAAATAGAACTATTCATAATTGGGAAAATTCTGAGCAGCTTTACAGAAGTAAAGGATGTAGTGGGGTTCAAACTTTTATTTGTTCAAAAGAAAGGTAAAAGTTTTAAAACCACAAATTATCAGTCTGAAGAAGTCTTGTGAAACAAGATGAAAGCACTTACTGAGTTTATTTTGGGATAAAGTATTTTGTTTTTTTCGAAGCCGTTTTTTATCTTATAGTACTTCACATTTACTGCTATTTACCACTTTTTCAGTTTTGAGATATTTCACAGAGCAGATTAAAGTCAATTCATTAATGTTTTGAACTGGGGTAGCATTTTTTGTAGCATTGTAGAGGTCACTGATGAACATATTGAAAAGTTCTGGGCCTTCCATAGATCCATATGGGATACCAATAGCTACAGGCAAAGAGGTGGAGAAATAATTTTTGCATGTTACTGTTTGGGTTCTGTTTCAGAGTTAGCTATGGAATCATTGTAGTGAAGAGTTGGTGAGCCATAAGGATGAGAGTTTATGTAAGAGTTTCTAGTGAGAGAGCATCAAAAGCTTTTGATAAGTCTAGGAAGATGGTGAAGACTAGGCTCCCAGCATTTCTATGGGCGTTGATAATATTGGCAAACCTCAGCAAAGCAGGAGTTGTACTGTGATGAGGATGTAAACCATGGTGAGTTGAAGACAGAAGCTGAATATGTATTGGATAGTTTATACACTTATGAAAACATTTTTCTAATA